>NC_043013.1:27861620-27899120 GCF_006345805.1 Octopus sinensis
TATTTAAACAATGAAGAAACTATAGAAGTTATTAGAACAGATTCACTAAATTCTGGGAGATATTTATGAAGTACCAGATATAATCTACAAATCAATACACACAATAAATATTAGTTGATAAAACACTATCTATAACGGTCTTGATTACCTGTTAATAAGGTAGTAAATGATCCTATTTTCCCAATGATGCAGGTGAGGTGAGGTGTGGAAGGCATTTTGCTACATTCACCATTTGTAGGTATATTCCCAGGTGCTCCTGGGTGACCTGTCAAGTAGTCCCAGCAAGTCTCCAACTCTGTGAGACACCTTATCATCTGCTGAGACCATGTAGCATGTGGCTGACCAACATGAGCCATCTACTTGTTCAGATCCTCAGTGAAGAGCCTGCTTCTGAGTTAGAATGATGCAGGTTGATTTATAATTCTTCACCCACGTAACTCTTTATTTTTGCAATTCTCAAAATGACTGCTGAAATTGAGCATTCGGAGTTAAATATATGGGATGGTATTAATTTTTTATTGGAATCAAACTTATAACAAAGCTAATTAGCTACAATCCATGTCTCCTGGATTATCCAGCCAATAACACACCCTTATATATATATGTATATATATATATGTATATGTATATATATATATATATATTATATATATATATATAATATATATATATATATATATATATATATATATAAACTTAACTAATGGTTATATTTAAAGACTTCCTTTTAAAGCCGAATAAAGTGTTTACTTAAGAGAAATAATACTATGATGCACACTGCACCTGAATTCTGTTTCAATAGTTTTTCCAAATTGTGAGCTACAAAAACAAAAAAATATATAAGCAGTAAAAAAGAAACAAAAAAAGCACTATCAATAAGCATGTATACACCCAGAGGATGTGTAATGAATTATCTGTTCCTTATAATGTAGATATCAAGCAACTGATTTAAAAAAATACTAATTTAACCTCCATCATTATCACTGCAATACATCTTAAATTATTCATCCTTTCCTTTAAGGCCACACATTAAATTTCCACTTAAACCCTAAGCTTGGGCACAAAAAGAGTACACTGCTATGATATTGGTACTGAGAAAGGAGTAAATAACTTAATATATTGCGTGATACACATAAGTTGGTGTTAGCATATTTAATGCATGGTACATTAAAAAGGAAGCTAACAAGACTAGAAATAATTATATTACAGTGAGGAAAGAAAAAAAAAAACAGTATTAATTAATGAATATATATTATTAATATTTTAAAAGATTTTTCGAGCAAGTATGGGAGACAACTTCAGACATGTTTTGGAATTATTCTGAGCTCATCAGCAAAACATAACTTTGACTATATTTGCTGAAGATGAGATGAGAAAAGCCTCACCAAGTAAACATACAAAAGATTGTACAGATTGTACATTGGTTGGCATGGAAAATAGAATTGTTTGGAAATAAAAATAATTCAAAAATACCATCCATAATGCATGATGTACATGCAGCTAATCTAAATATAAATATATGTGACCAACTTATATTAAGAAACTCCTCCCCATAGAAAAACCAAAAGTGAAGATGAAATGCTAAAATATCAAGTTCTGAGAAAACAATGGTTAATGCATTAAATGTTGTCATTTTTTTAAACCATGAAATATTTCTTATAAATTGGTTGAGAAAGAAGAATAAAAAAATATATTCTTTATTGTTGTCCTTTAGATTATTGTTGTTGTTGTTATTATTATTATTAATATTACAGTTGGTGCTGTTTTCAACTGATTGACAAAGCACAAAACCAATTCCTGTAGTGCATGGAAAGTCTATAACTGAATTGATGCCCACCCCTGTTCATATTAACAGATTATTAATGTTCATTTTTATTAGGGCTACAAGGGACAAAAACAAGACATTGTAATACCCTTAACTCACTACTACTACAACTACTACTACTTAATAATAATAATAATCCTTTCTACTATGGGCACAAGGCCTGCAATTTGAAGGGAGGGGGATAGTCGCTCACATCGACCCCAGTGTTTCACTGGTACTTAATTTAATGACTCCGAAAGGATGAAAGGCAAAGTCGACCTCAGCGGGATTTGAACTCAGAATGTAGTGGGAGACGAAATACTGCTAAGCATTTCGCCCGGTGTACTGACGATTCTGCCAGCTTGCTGCCTAATAATAATAAGAAGAATAAGAATAATCTTTCCAGCTATAGGCACAAGGCCTGAAATTTTGAGGGAGGGGGAAAGTTGATTACATCAACCCCAGTGTGCAACTGATACTTATACTGAATGGATGAAAGGCAAAGTCAACCTCAGTGGATTTTGAACTCAGAACATAGAGACAGATGAAATACCATTAAGCATTTTCCCCAGCATAGTAACAATTCTATCAGCTATAATAATCAAAGTCGACGTTGGGGAATTTGAACTCAGAACATAAAGCCAGACGGACTACCACTAAGCATTTTGCCTGGTGTGCTAACGATTCTGCCAGCTCACTGCTTTTATAAAAATAATAATCCTTTTTACTAAAGGCCTGAAATTTGTGGGGAGGGGAACAGTCGATTAAGTCAACCCCAGTGCTTCACTGGTACTTAATTTATCAACCCCGAATGGATGAAAGGCAAAGTCGACCTCAGCAAAATTTGAACTCAGAATGTAGTGACAAACGAAATGCCATCAAACATTTCGCTCGGCATGCTAACAACTCTGCCAACTTGCCACCTCAATAATAATAATAATAACAATGGTTTCAAATTTTGGCACAGGGTCAGAAATATCAGGCGGGGGTGGAGTGGGGATGGTAAGTCACTTCCATTGACCCCAGAGCGTAACTGGTACTTATTTTATTGACCCTGAAAAGTTAAAAGACAAAATTGGCTTCAGCAGAATTTCAGCTCAGAACATTAAGATGGACAAAATGCCATTAAGCATTTTGTCTGGCATCCTAGCAATAATAATAATAATAATAATGATAATATCTAATGCATACATTCCTGTATTACAAAAAGGTATTATGTTCTTGAAAATTTCATAGACTTCTCTACATTAAGTAAAAATGGAAGTCAAAGAAATATAGGCTTCTAATTATGAACTTTGCATTCATGAAAATCTTAGTGTTTGTTTCCATAATGTGAGGAGTGCCTGTATATTGATATTTAGAAACATAACTTTAGATCACACCTCAGTTAAATGCTTAATAATGCACTTGGTGTTATATTGTAGCCTATTTGAAATGCCCTCTGCTGCACAAAGACCTTCAGATAAATACTAACTTTAGAAAAATAAATAACATAAATACAGTTAAAAGACATAATAATAATAACAACAACAATAATAATAATAATAATAATAATAATAATGATGATAATAATAATAATAAAAATAATAATAATAATAATTATTATTATTATTATTATTAACATCATTCTTATTATTATTATTATTAAGAAAGTAGCTAGGTGGCAGAATCGTTAGTGTGCTGGACGTAAATGCTTAGCGGTATTTTGTCTGTTGCTACGTTCTGAGTTCAAATTCTGCTGAGGCCAACTTTGCTTTTCCTCTTTTCAGGGTCGATGTAATCAACTAGTCCCCTTCTAACAAATCTGAGGCCTTGTGCCTTCAGTAGAAAGGATTGTTGTTGTTATGTTTGAGCCAGCAGATTTGTTAGCATCCCGGACAAATTGCTCGACAGTATTTTGTACATCTTCACGTTCTGAATCCAAATAATACTAGGGTTGTCTTTACCTTTCATTCTTTCAGACTCGATTTGAGCACTGGGGTTGATCTAATTGACTTAATCCCGCCCTCAAAATTGCTGGCCTTGTACCAAAATCTGAAAGCATCATTATTATTATTTCATACACACTCAACAGATTAGACTGTTGGAAAAGAAAAATTCCTAACATTGGGCTACAATAAGTAACCTTAGATGCCAAGAACCCTCCTAAGTATTCTAGCTGTCCCTAATAACACTGTTTTCTGGAGCTGTATTAAACTGGGTTTTATACCTTTTCCCTCTTATTATTATTATTATTATTATGAGGGTGGTGAATGGCTGATACAGCAGAGTGTTAGATGGAATGTCTAGTAAAATTTAGGTACATCCATTTATGTTCTATGTTCCAATTCAGTTGACATCAACTTTGGCTTCCATCTTCATATAGGTTGATAGAAATAATAAAGACCTACCAAATACCAGAGACAATAATGTAGATAGATAGACAGAGAGATAGATATATAATTGACATCGTAAGATTTTATAAACTTAAAGAGTATGTGAAATATTTTTTAGAATAGTAGATCTTGAAGCAGATAAAGCTATAAATAATAGTGTCCTATGAATGTCCTTTGACTTTTTCTATTCAAAGGCTTTTTAATCAATAATAATAAAATAAATGCGCCCTTTTAAAGCCTAGCCAGGCTCATGGGCCCGGTTTCTATGACGTATGTGTTCCCCAGCTGGAAGGGAGGCCAGTCCATCACAGCGTTACTCATTTTTGCCAGCTGAGTGGACTGGAGCAACATGAAATGAAGTGTTTTGCTCAAGAACACAACGCATCACCCGATCCAGGAATCAAAACCACAATCTTACGATCATGGTGCTGACACCTTAACCACTAAGCCATGCGCCTCCACTTTTTTTAATCAATATTAACACACTAATATTTATAGCTATATCTGCTTCAGGATCCACCATTTCAAAACAACATAAACACACACACACATATTATACTGCACACCTATCATGTAATTTGGGACATTGTGCGAAAGTTAGAAATGATAATTATTATTATTTTAGCCGTCATCATCATCATCATCATCTTACCATCATCATTTTACATCCAGATTTTTTTCTTTACTGTTTGTATGGGTTTGTTGTGGTTCATTGCCAACTGAAACACACACACACACACACACACAAAGGTTTTAATTGGAATGACATCAAAACCACAAATTTTTGTGGAATAGTCCATCACTCTGGTGGATCAGAAAATAAAATATTAGATGACAAAACTATTCAATAGCAGAAACTATTAACATTTTTTTGTACTAATTTCTGAATTCATTGTTATATCATCCTAAGCAGGCAGTCATTATACTTTCTCAAAACTGAAATACTTAAAGAAGCTTAAAATGAAAAGATTTGAAGAATAAAACTACAAGGAAATTGTGTTATTTATTACTTGTAAAGGATGTAAAAAGGAAAACTGGTATTTTTTTTGTTTTTGTCTTTTTGTTTTAATAATAATTAATGGAATGAGTTAATGGCTGAATTTAACTTCAGCTGAATATAAAACAACACTTTATGAAATTTAAAGTAATTACAATAACTAGAGAGAGTGTATATATGTGTACAGCATCATCATGATATGTATGTTTGTATATATACACACACATACATACATATAAGTAAGCATATAATATGTATGTATGTACATAAATATGTATATATATGCATGTGTGTATCTCTCTCTCTCTCTCTTTATATATATATATAATATATATATATATATATATATATATATATATATATATATAATATATATATATATATTATATATATATAGATATATATTTAATCAATAAATTTTACTCTATTAATGTATTGAATCCCACCATCAGTAAATATTTTGTTGTTCTCTAAAAGTTGAAGAATGAATTTAGCATATCTTAATTATTTGTTACAATTGTTTCAGTACCCCTCCATTTTTAACCACATTGCACAGAAATGATTCCATGTGAAAAGTTATACAACGTGTAGTTGATTATATTGGAGTGGCACTTCATCAGACGAGCATCAAGACATGCATTCTTACTTGTGTTACGTGTTGCTCTTCATAAGACTCACACACTGTTTTTTACCAGTGATGTACCTGGAGTTTGTGCAGCACTGGACTTTCAATTTTCTCCATGGTTCCAATTTGAGAGTGTGGAGGGCCAGGAGTTTGAGTTAAGTGTTGCATTGACAAATAACTGATTTTCTATCCAATCAGAACCTACATTATATATTTAGATACACACACACACACACACACACACAATTCTATAAGCATATACATAAATAGATAAGCAGGCACATAATGTTTGTTGAACTCCTCATATTTTTCTTACTAAATTTAATCTCCTTTTAATCTTTATTGGAGAAAACAGTGAAAATAAGTTAGAATTGTAAATTTTCAGCTAGCTACAATAATTTCATTCTGCTTTTTGTGTTGAGTAAAATTTTCTCAAGTTTGAATATACTAATACATATTCCACATATAATAATAATAATAATAATAATAATAACCCTTTCTACTAAAGTCACAAGGCCTGAAATTTGGGGGAGGGATATAGTCGATTACACTGACCAGTACTGAACTGGTACTTATTTTATCAACTACGAAAGGATGAAAGGCAAAGTCGACCTTGGCAAAATTTGAACTCAGAACATAAAGACGGACAAAATGCCACTAAGCATTTTGCCCAGTGCACTAATGATTCTACCAGATCACTGCCCAAATAATAATACTAATAATAACAACAACAACATGTAGAAGAACTGGGTATTCAACATTTCTTTGCCCCAAGTTTCTTAACTGATGAGTGAGGCCTATAAAAGTTAAAATTCTAATACACTTGTAATGATAAAAATCTGTTAGCAGTAAAAGACATAAATACTCCTAAACAGAAAGTACTTAGCACATAATGTATGTAGAGTGAAAGTTTTTTTTAAAATCTGATGTTAATGTTACCATATGAAAATCATGATATATATATATACACACATACAGACACACAGGCACACACACACACAGATTTATATACGTTATACATATCAGCAAGAAATTTGTTCTGCAGTGGTTCCTTCTCCAAACATAAAGCTGCATCTCTCAGGGTCTGTAGTCTTGCAAACTGAATGGTAACCTCACGAGGAGTGCTGGTAGATTGATAAAAGCAGCCAGTACACATTGAAAAGTGGTTGCTGTTAGCAGGGGCATTCAGCTGTAGAAACCATGCCAAGCAGACAGTGGAGCACAATGCAGTCATTGGACTCATTCGTTACAAGTGTCCAACCCATACCAGCATGGAACATGAATGTTAAATAACAATGATGATGACAAAGATGATGACAATGGTGCATCTATAAAGTTTCCTTAGATTTTGGACACAGACATAGTGTGAGATTCAAAAACATCCTAAAAATTTGCTAAAGTTTTATATTCAGCTAATTAAAATAAATAAAAATAATTAATATCATCTATCTTTTAATTGATAACTAATAATGCATTTTAAAAACAAAAGTATTTATTGCTTATTAGTTGAATATTTAATATGCATGTTCAAAATTGTGGATCAAATTAAATGCAACAAATGTCTTTTTTTTTGCATTTTTTTTTGCTATTACTCAAATGGTTCTTGTTATTATCACTCAGATAAAAATCTAGAAAATTTGTAGAATAAATTAAAATGCTTTGCTAATCTCTGCCTTCAGATTTATAGTGAAATATGGAGACATGAATTCCATTATTAAAACCAGAACTTTTTTTTACCATTTCTACAAGGCATACTTTTTTTTTATTATATAAAGAACAACAATTTGTATTTGCATTAAAAAAAAAATTTTTCTGTCCTTTCCCTTTTTTTTCCTTTTCTTGAAAATTTAGTTTTTTATATAGTCCGGATATATAACGCAGTGAAGAAATCATTAATTTTAATTTTAAAGTTATGGCATTTTAATATGTAATTTGTAAGGGTAAAATTTATGGAAGTAATAGGTAAAAATTTATGTAACTGTGAAACTTAGCTTTTGAAATGTGAAAAGAAGAAAAAAATTGTGTGGAATGAGAAAAAGAATAATTTTTTTTTAAATGTGCAAGAAAATTTAAAAAGATAATTTTAGATTGAAATCTTGAGAGGGTAAGTATATATATATATACATATATATATCTGTGTGTATGTATGTGCATGTATGTATGTGTGTGTATATATATATATATATATATATACACACACACACACACACATGTATATACATGTATATATATAGAATAAAAAAAGAATAATATACTTTTATGAGACGATCATATATTGAAGAAAATGTCATATTAATATTTAATAAATATTACATATTATTCTAATAATTATATGCAACAAGATATATTGTAATAATTTTATGATAATATTGTAATATTGTAGTGCATCTATGCACTAGTTACAATAAGCTCATTATTATTATATATAAAGTAATATAATTTAAATAAAAAACTAAAATAAATAAATCTCAACAAGATTACAATTGTTGTATTAGAGAGAAAAACAATATAGTCTGGCTAAAAACAAAGAAAGAATTAGAATGCTTAATATTTTTGTGTGGAGTTCTTCACCAGCTACCAAGTTAAATATTGCCCGATTGCCTCCCTTGTCCATAGCAAACGTAGCTTAAATGATGACAGTATCAATGAATGAATTGTTTCCCTCTAGGATAACTTTCAGCAAGTGATATATATATATATATATATATATATATATATATTATATATATATATACACACACACATACACAATGTATATATAAATGTGTATGTATATATATCAATATATTTATACAATTTATATATGTGTGTATATATATATATATATACACACACACAATATACATATATATATATATGATATTTTTATATAGGATATATATATATATATATATATAGGTAAATGTATAAATATTTTTAATACAATCTCTCTCTCTCTCTTTCATATACATACATATATGTATATATGTACATATATACATATGTAAGAATATATATAATTTATATATATATATACATATACATATATGCATATGCATGTATATATATACATATATATATGAATGAGTTTATTGTTGCTTTTGCTATTATTAAGGAAATTCTTTTTCAAACTGACTTTTCTGATATAGTCATGTCTTCTAATGCATTTTTAAGAGGTAGATTTGAGGAAAATCACAGCCTCTCTAGAGAACTAATATACTCTCCTGTAATAAAAATTTTTGTAGGAGGGAGAAGGAGAAGAAGGAGAAGAGGAAGTGTAAGGGTGGCAGATATAGAATTTTGGGTTTTTTTTTTTTGTTCCTTATTTAAGGAAAGGGATGGGGGAGGTGTAGTCACAGATTTTGAAATGGTAAAAAAAAAAAAAGAGCCCAAAGAATGAAGGAGATTCCAAAAAAAAAAGTGATATAGAACAATAATGAATTTTTTTTTGTGGAGGTTTGTGGTGGTGGTGGTGGTGGTTGGGAATGGGGTGGCAGACCAAAAAAAAAAAAAGAACAAACAAATAAACAAAGAGAGAAAAAGTAACAAGCAAGTTATGATCCAGTACACAGAACTGAGTTCATCTCTATAATAACAATAGATCTTTACTTTTTTTTAATAATATATTTTTTTTTTTGTAAACATGTGGCCTTTCGGTAGAATAATAATGCTAAATAAAAGAACTATACCATTGTTCACAGTCACTTCTTTTACCATAAAAGTTTCAAATGGCTTTCCACACCATATTTTCTTTTTTTTTTCTTTTTTCTTTTTTATTTAACCCCCTGTATTTGCTTATAACCAAGTCTATACAGTGTGAGGGGGCCTTGCTCACATTTACAAAAAAATATATAAAGATGGAAAAAAAAACAAAAACAAACAACGAAAATAGCCACCAGGGGTGTAGCTCCTGCTTCTGATAAGCATTTTTATCACAGTAGTGCTGTAATTTGCAATTCAACATCACCGAGTTTTCCGTTTCTTCACTGCTCTTCCTTTATTAACTGGAAAGTTTTTTCCATCTGTTTCAGAAACATTTTGATGATCCAATTCCATCATTGCTTCCTGAATAGCAGCTTCTAAATGAGAGTTCATTTTCCTCCCTCTGAGATACAGGTGGGGAGAATGGAGGGGGAAAAGAGGATGAGAGAAAGAGAAAAAGAGATAGCGGGAGGAGGGAGAAAGAAAAAAGAAAAAAAAAAGACATGTCAGTAAGCATTTATTATTCAAGAATTAGAAAAACAAATGTAGACAACAATTTATACAATTTAAGCAGAAAATGAAGACATGAACACAAGATCAAAGAGGAAATTTAAGGACACATTCCACTCGTCTCTAGTATTATTGCTCAATGCAGGAGAGGCTTTGCTAGCCATTGCTATTGTGGTGAGCAACAAATCATATTAAGATGCTATATTTTGGGGGACTTCCTCACCCAAATAGAAGACAAAGACCACTCAACAATCAATGCATTAATGTTACTGGCACAGATGCACAATATGGAATTGAAACTAACGAGAGGCAGAGATTCCTGGTGCAGCATTGTGTGATACATTTCGGTTGCAGCAAGATGATGATGATGATGATGTGTGTGTACATACACAAAGAAGCAGAAAAATGTATTTAACAATTCTATCAACGCTGCCAGACTCTTCATTTACAACTTATAAATTTCTGTGTTTTTTTTTAACACTATATGTCCATAAGAGATGCTTTCTTGAGACAGATTCTGCAGTTTCTAGGCTTTCAGCAGTATATCTGTGTTAAGTATGATATACAGAATGCTATTTTGAACTAATACTGCTTCCATTGCTAATAACAAATTTTTACCCAACCTGTTGGCAAATAGCAATACCAATGATATGCTAATAACTACTTTTCTATATCAGTAGAAACTAAATTTGTTTTAGCATGTGGTTTTTCTTGGATGCTTGCTATTGATGATGCTCAAAAAAGCAGAAATACATATTTAGCAATTCCAACACTGTTGCTGGATATTTTATGCTTGCTACTGATATATTTCTCTGCTTTTTAATGCTGTACATCTATAAAGTATGTTTTCTTGAGATGAATACCTCACTTTCCAGGCATTCAACAGTGTACTTGCATTAAGTATATAATATAGAATGCTGTTTTGAACTAATAACACACACACACACACACACATGCAGAAACAGATAACAGTGAGCAACTGTCCCCTCTTCCTACCACACTTTAATCAATGATGTAAAAAGAATGAAGCATGTAAAGTGCGTACAAGGTGGACATGGGTTACAGGATAATGTACACATTCATTGTAATAATAATGATAATGACAATAACAATCATAAGAATAATAATAATCTTTTCTACTATAGGCACAGGGCATGAAATTTTGGGGGAAGGGGCCAATCAAGTAGATCGACCCCAGTATGCAACTGGTTCTCAATTTATCGAACCCGAAAAGTTGAAAGGAATAGTCAGCCTTAGTGGAATTTGAACTCAGAACATAGCAGCAGACGAAATACAACTGAGCATTTTGCTCGGAGAACTAACGATTCTGCCAGCTCACCGCCTTAACAATAATAATAATAATAATAATAATAATAATAATAATAATAATAATAATGATAATAATAATAATAAGAAGAAGAAGAAGATAATGATAATATATTGTCAATACTAACTGTATTATTAGTTCTACAGTTTTGGCGCCAGCAGTGTGTGTGCGTGTGTGTGTACACACACTCAATCCCTGCGAATGCCCTGAGCAGGTTCTACTTTCATAATGTTTCCGAAAAGCAGGTTTCTTTTCTTTCTTTTATTCTATTTTATGAATGTCTCTTGACTAAAAGTACCTATTTATTTATCATATATATATATATATATATATATATATCAATGCAGTTTATAGTGCACCTGAGCGCTTTATATAATAACCTCACTACTACTACTACTACTACTACTACTATTATTATTATAATAATCATTATTATATCAGTCTGATGTGAAAATATACTCTCTTAATCTTACTACACACTGTATTAATGACTGATGATAATGATGATGACTGCCATCCCTATCTCATCACTGACACCACTCCCCCAACACCAGTTTTCTTATGAGACCTTAATCTCACTTATACAGCTTCTCTCTCTCTCTCTCTCTCTCTCTCTCTCTCACACACACACACAGATAGATAAATTGGATGCATTGTCTATTCATGCCTACATGGAAATATTAAATTATTGCTGCTGCTGCTGCTGCTGATGATGATGATGATGATGGTAATGATGACAACAACACAAAATGAGGTTAATTGGTCAATCCAATTTTTTTTTCCAGCACAGAGGGAAGGGGGATGTGTACGAGGGGAATGGAGGTTTAAATATTAATAACAACAACAACACTGCTAATAATGATGCCATAGATGATGATGATGATGATGATGATGATGATGATGATGATGATGATAGAGTAGAGACAAAATGGCTGATTGGATAAACAATTGGAATATTGGACCCTAAGTACATATCTCAAAGGGTTTTGTGGATTAAATAATATTTGCAGTAACAATGATGATGATGATGATAATTAATGATGGGGAAGATGGATGGATAGTGATGATGATGTTGATGATGATGATGATGGGATTGATGGTAGTGGTAGTGATGGTGGTGGTAACAGTACTGATGACAATGGGATTGAATCTAGAAAGTTCCCCTCCGAGGCACAAGTCCAGGCAAGGTTGTTTATGCAAGACCAGCAGTCGCCCATGCATAACAGCCACCCCCAACTCCACGTCACAGATGTTATCCAGGAGAAAGGCAAAGGCTGATACAGCTTGTGGCACCAGTGACGTCACAACTCGTTACAGCCGAGTGAAGTGGAGCAATGTGAAGTAAAGTGTTTTGCTCAAGAATACAACACACAGTCTTGTCTGGGAATTGAACTCACAACCTCACGATTGTAAGCCCAACACTCTAACCACTGACCCATCATATGCCTTCACATATGTGTGCGTGTGTGTGTTTCCCCCCCACCACCACTTGACAAACTGACATTGGTGTGCTTATGTCCCCATAACTTAGTGGTTCAGCAAAAAGACAATGATAGAATAAATACCAGGTTTAAAAGAATAATGACTGGGGTTGTTTTATTCAACTAAAATTCTTCAAGGTGGTGCCCCAGCATGGCCGCAGTCTAATGACTGAAACAAGTAAAAGATTAAAGAGAAAAAGAGATAAAAATACATACTTTCTATATTTTTTCCGTGCACGGTGATGTGCTTCTAAACCTTCTGACAAAGTCTTCAGTTTTTCTGGTTCAACCTGAGTAAAAGTATGATCACCAAACCATTCCACCCAAAGCTGAAAATATAACATGATAAATTAATTAATAAAGACATTACTTAACTAATTAATCAAAGGATTAGTAAACGAATAATTAATTATTTCTGCTGTAGGCCTGAGGCCTGAAATTTTGGGGTAGAGGACTTGTTGATAACATCACCCTGTGCTCAATTGAGACTGGTTTTTATTGACTCCCAAGAGGATGAAAGGCGAAATTGCCCTTGGTGGAATTTGAACTAAGAACATAAAAGACAAATGAAATGCCATTATGTATTTTGTCCTGAGTGCTAATGGTTCTGCTAACTCACTGTCCTGAGTAAAATAAATAATTAATATAAAAAATCACCACCATCATCATCATCATCATCATTTAATATCGATTTTCCATGCTGGTACGGATAGTTTGACCAGAGCTGGCAAACTGGAGAACTGCACCAGGCTCCAGTTGTCTGTTTTTGCATAGTTTCAACGGCTGGATGCCTTTCCTAACATGAACCATTTTACAGAGTGTACTGGGTGCTTTTAATGTAGCATCAACATGGACCCTTTTACATGGTGCTGGCACAAGCGCTATTACAAGGCACCAGCACAGGTGCCTTTTATGTGACACTGGCACAGGGCTCTTGCAGGATAATCCTCTTTAGCAGAGGGAGCGACATTAACACCTCTGCTGTGGAGGATGGGTCTAAGATATATTTCTTTACTACCCACAAAGGGCTAAACACAGAGGGGACAAACAAAGACAGACAAACGGATTAAGTAGATTACATCGACCCCAGTACTTAATTTATTGACCCCGAAAGGATGAAAGGCAAAGTCGACCTCGGCGGAATTTGAACCCAGAACGTAACTGCAGACAAAATACGGCTACGCATTTCACCCTGCATGCTTACGTTTCTGCCAGAAGATAAAAGCTATAGACATAATGTAGTAATCAGTAACAAGAATAACATGGCGCTAACATATCATACTGACCAGTAACAGAAATTACCAAAGTTGTATTGACTCATAGCAGTAATATATCACACAACTGTATCACAATGATCAATAACACTGACCACATATTATTATTTACATTATTTACATTTGACAGATATTTGTCCTCATCTTGTTTCTTGTTAACACAACGTTTCAGCTGATATACCCTCAAGCCTTCATCAGGTGTCTTGGGGAAATTTCAAACCTGGGTTCTCATTCCTAAGGTATTTTTCAATGTTATTATTATTATTAGTATTCAGGTCACTACCTGGAATCGAACTTGGAATCTTGGGGTTAGTAGCCTGCGCTCTTAACCACTACGCCATATGCCCATGGGCATAGTGGTTAAGAGCGCAGACTACAACCCCAAGATTCCAAGTTCGATTCCAGGCAGTGACCTGAATACTACTAATAATAATAACATTGAAAAATACCTTAGGAATGAGAACCCAGGTTTGAAATTTCCCCAAGACACCTGATGGAGGCTTGAGGGTATATCAGCCGAAACGTTGTGTTAATAAACAAATATCCGACAAATGTAAATAATGTACATAATTCCTCATCTCTTAAATACAGAACTGTATTGACCACATAGCTATATCACATTTGCCAATAATAGCGTAACCATAGCAACAATAATAATCATGTAGCTATACTAAACTGACCAATAACATTGAGCCACATGCTATATCACATTAGTCAATAACATGCATGAAGATGGTTAATGGCTTTTGTGATTGGTAAATAACCCTTTCTACTAAAGGCACAAGGCCTGAAATCTCGGGGGAGGGACTAAGTCGATTTCATTGACCCCAGTGTTTCACTGGTACTTAATTTATTGACCCTGAAAGAATGAAAGGCAAAGTCAACCTCGGTGGAATTTGAACTCAGAATGTGAAGATGGAGGAAATGCTGTTAAGCATTTTCCCCAGCATGCTAATGATTCTGCCAGCTTCTTTCCAACTAATGCTTGTGACTATACACTGCCGAGGCAGAAACAGTTGATTATATGAACCCAAGTATTTGACTGGTACTTATTTTATGAACTCTAGAAAGATAGAGAACAAAGTTAACCGTGACAATAAAAGCATCTATGTACAGTAAACTCCCTTTTACCTGAAATTCAATTACACAGAATTCTCAAGCAACTAGCACCGAGAAAAGAAATATATAAGAAAATGTGCTGCTAATTAGAGTTAAGAGAAATTGTTTTAATTAATTAATAGTCATTTTAAAAAAACGGTAATTTCTACAGTATTTAAATTGGATTGGTGCTTCTCGAAGTACAGCATTCTACTTTACTGCATTTCGTTAGGTAAATAAAACTTGCTCTTTACTTAAATCAGGAATTTTTTTTTATTTTGAGAAGTGGGCCACATGAGACATGGCTCTTTATCAGCTGGGACACACAACAAAAAAAAATTGAAAGTAATTTTTTGTTAGGTTTGCCACTCAGAAAGTCCCACAAGCTGCAGTTTGACTTAAATTATACTTTTATTTCTTCCTATTTCTTTCATTTCCATTATATTCAGAATATTAATAATAAAACTTATATATATATATGATGATTTTTTTGATTTTTTTTTGATTTTTCCAGTTTCAGCTTATGAGCTGTGGCCATGCTGGGGCACCGCCATTTGCTGGGGCACCGCCATATATATATATATATATATATAGGGAGAGAGAGAGAGAGAGAGTTTTAATGATTTTGGTAAGGAGCTATGGTAATTTAAAAACTGATGATCCAATATCCAAAATATTCAGTTATCCATCAATCCCTTTGACCCTACGGTGCTAAATTGGAGAAAATTTATTGCGTTTGGCTTAATGCATTACCAATTTTGCTAAACTACCACCCTAGGCAAAAATCATGATTTCTTTCATTGGTACAGGTTCACAAATTTATAAAGGTACAGGTGTGGTGTGTGGTAAGAGGTTAGCTTTCCAACCACATGGTTCTAAGTTCAGTCTTACTTCATAGCACCTTGGACCAAATAAAGCCTTGTGAGTGAGTTTGGTAGATGGAAACTGAAAGAAGCCTGTTGAATATATATGTGTGTGTCTGTGTGTTTTACCATCTCTTTGCCTTCACATTGTGTGATAGCTGTAAATGAGTGTCACCATCATGGAAGTGAGGTCTTTGAGTTCCAATCTTCAGTGAAGAACATGCTTGATCATGGGGAACTATAACCTTGCTTGGAAACAGGTGGGAATTGGAAACAGAAAGGGCATCCAGTTGAAGAAAATTTGCCTCAATGAATTCCATCCAGCCCTTGTGAGCACAGAAAAGTGGACATTGAAATGATGATGATGATGGTGTTGAATATAACCAATTAGATCAACTACTATAGATTCCAGGTGCTTATTTTTATTAACCAATTACCACCAGAAGCAACTGAACACAGAATGAGGAAAAAGAAAGCTAAATAGTACAAGACATTTAGACATTGTATCTAACATTTCTGTAACTTTACTGTATTTCAATGGCCATCAATAATAGTAACTACCATGCTATATTATACCATATTGAATACTAAACAGTAACAGCACTGACCAACTGAAGTAATTACAGAAATACCAGTAAACTACATCTGACTGATCATCAATAATGTTCATTAAATTAGTTTAATGCAATGACAGAGAACTCTATATGGTCACAAAATTTTGCTAGAAATAGTAACCTAATTTCCCTCAAATCATACTTTATTGCAATGAACACATTGACCAATGTGGTCTTATAAACATCATATCTAAAATAGATAAATAAATAAATAAATAAAATATAGTGGTCATTGGTGAAACATCCTTGATCACAGGTCTGTTCAGTCAGAGCTTGCCTAGGGTTTAAATAGTATCAACCAATAATAAATGAATAAATAAATAAATAGATAAATAGATAAATAATAATAATAATAATAATAATGATAGTTTCAAATTTTGCCACAAGGGCAGCAATTTTTGGGGGAAGGAATGAATCAATTGCATTGATCCCAATGTTCAACTGGTAGTTATTTCATCGACCCCCAAAAGGATGCAAAGCAAAGTTGACCTCGTCGGAATTTAAACTCAGGAGTAGCGACAAGCGAAATGCCACTAAACATTTCATCCAGCATGCTAATGATTCCGTCAGCTCACCACCTTAATATTAATAATAATAATAATAATAATCCTTTCTGTCATAGGCACAAGGCCCGAAATTTGGGGGAGGGGATTAATTGATTACATTGACCCCAAAATTTCACTGGTGAAAAGATAAGCTGACCTTGGCAGAATCTGAACTCAGAATGTAAAGACGGAACAAATACAACTAAATATTGTGTCCAGCACTGGCATTGGCCATGTTCGGATGGCGCTTTTTACGTGCCACCGGCACAGGAGCCAGTTGGAGTGTGGGGGCTGGCATCGTCCACATTTGGATGGTGCTTTTTACATGCCACCAACATGGGGAGCCAGTCAGGCAGCACTGGCAACAATCCACACATTATTGTGTGCCACCAGCATGGGAGCCAGTCAGGTGGAACTGGCATCAGCCACAACTACAATTTCCATTTGATTGATTTGATTTGATTTTGATTCTGACTTACTTGACTCAATAGGTCTCAATAATAATAATAATAATAATAATAATAATAATAATAATAATAATCTTTTCTATTATAGGCACAAGGTCTGAAATATGGGGGAGGTTGATAGTCACTTACATTGACCCCCCCCCCAGTGTATCACTGATACTAAATTTATCAACCCTGAAAGGATGAAAGGCAAATTTTACCTTGGCGGAATTTGAACTCAGAATGTGAAGACGGATGAAATGCCATAAAGCATTTGATAGGAGTGCTAACTAGTCAACTAACTCACTGCCTCAATAATAATAATAATAATAATGATAATAATAATAATAATAATAATAATAATAATAATGATAATAATAGCAAGCAATTCATTGTTAGTCGTAAGACTTGGCAAGCTAAATAGTGATAGCTAATATACATATAAATATATGTATGTATGTACTTATGTATGTGTGTGCATGTATATATATATATATATATATATATATATATATATATATATACATATGCACAGCAGAAATGATTGTGATGTACATAGAAAACTGAAGTGAGTTGTGCTATAAATGACAAGGTCAAAATGTATTAAAATTTTGCTAGTTGACAAGCATTGAATAGAATGAATGGTTGGAGAAATCATTAATATTAGCTGTCACAGGCTCTAATGTTACAACTGCTTCTATTTGAATGCGTGTATTAATGAACAGTCAGCAGTGTGTTGGCCGGAAATAGCCAAAGACCAGATCAATAGTTTTCTTCAGTCTAGCTACCATGGAGCAGTTTAGCTGTTGGCAGAAATTTACTACATTGGTTAAGAACGGTGAAGACATGAGAATTCAATTTGGGCGTGACAATTGGAAAAAATCCAGACTGAATTTTTTTTTTCCTGTTTTATTTTGCCTTGTTTTTTTTTTATTTTTGTTTTTTAAATTGAATGAAAAAAAAAGAAAAAAATTAAAGAGAATCCAAATAAAATGACAAAACACAAGAAGGGGAAAAGTAAAAAGCAAAAAAAAAACAACATCTAAAATAGTTGTAAAATATTCAAAATGCAAAGAAAAAAGATCTGGAAAGTTGACTTGGGAGAAAGCAGAAACCTTGTAGGAAAGGAAAAAAAAAAAAAGAATATTGGAACTAGGGAATTAAAGTTGAAAAGAGAAGAAAGGAAAGAAAGAATTTTAACCAAAACATAACAGACATTAAAATAACACTCCTGGAATCATTATAGCAGCTAAATTTGAAGAATTCTAGAGAAAACAAGGCAGTGAAAGAGTATGGAATAGTATGTTTCATTTGTCTAACAATGTGTGCACATGGTGGTGGTGGTGGTGGTTGGTGTCTGAAGTGAAAACCAATTGACTGTGATGCTGAGAACATCAATACAGTTAACAGAGAATTAAGAAATGGTTAACTATGTGACATGTTATTTAATCAAGCAGCTGGATTGTTATCGTTGTTGTTAGTATTATTATTATTATTGTTATTATTATTATTATTATTATTATTATTATTATTACAAAAGTGAATCACAATCTCCACCCCCACCCCACAAAGCCTTCCGAGCCTCCTTCCATCCCTCCCTCTGTCACTCCTCAGTCAAAATATACTACATAAATAAATAATGACTTAAAAACAAGTTAATGTCAAAATGGCCTCCGTGTAATTTCTGCCATGACACAGTCACTATGTTATGACACACTGACATTGGGTACGTGTGCATACATATACATACATTTATATATATATATGTGTGTATATATATATATATATATGTATATATATATATATATATATATATATATATATATATATATATATATATATATATATATGGTGTGTTATGTGAATTTATGAAAAGGTATCCCATAAAACCCAACAAATTTTAAAATATACATATGTGTATATATATATATACATACATACACACACATACATTTATACGTTGTGGCACTCTGTTGGTTACGATGACGAGGATTCCAGTTGATCTGATCAACAGAACAGCCGGCTTGTGAAATTAATGTACAAGTGGCTGAGCACTCCACAGACACGTGTACCCTTAACGTAGTTCTCGGGGAGATTCAGTGCGACACAGAGTGTGACAAGGCTGGCCCTTTGAAATTCAGATACAACAGAAACAGGAAAAAAGGGTGAGAGAAAGTTGTGGTGAAAGAATACAGCAGGATTCATCACTACCCCCTGCCGGAGCCTCATGGAGCTTTAGGTGTTCTTGGTTAATAAACACTCACAACGCCCACCCTGGGAATTGAAACTATGATACTATGATTGTGAGTCCGCTACCCTAACTACTGGGCCATTGCGCCTCCACATTATACACACACACACACATATATATATACATAATACTTATTTTAATTTCTACATTCATTCTCCTATTTCCCTACATACTCCTTATTTGCTTTCTTTTCCAAAATAACTCCTTATATTGAACTCTACTATTTCCTTTTATTCAACCATTTCATCACAGCCTTGGCTTTGTTGTCTCATTTTATTTAACAAAGATTTATATATATATATGAATTAACATTTGTTTTCCTGTTCAGTTTTACTGAAAATACTTTTACGTCAATCTGAGGTATTACTTTAGTTTTGGCCAGTTAAGTCATCATTTGACTGCAGTCTGACAATGGCTTAACTGGCCAAAACTTCAAAGTCACTATCAATGATATTCTTGCTTAAGAATACACATACACATCCATACATATATGCGTACATACACATACATACAGTAGCTGATGTGTAACTGTTCTGACTTTATATAATGAACTATTTCCATCAACTGGAAATGTTTTTAACTGAGAATGATCTTCCGTAATGGACGCATTTCCTATCATATATCACGCAAACCGGAAACATACATATTAAATGATTCTAAAATATCACTCTTTGGTTTGACTTATAATATATATATATATATATATATATATATATATATATATATATATATATATATGTATGTATGTATGTATGTAAAACATGTTTTTAATATTTCACTTAGGCATAGTGAGACTAATAACCTAGTGTAGAACTCAATATGTGTTTGTTTCAGAACAAAGTGTTGGCTGAGTATAGAACAGTAATAAGAAAAAAAAAATGATAAAGGAATAAATGATTATCCTATGAACTTCATTAGCTTACAGCTGTTTCTGCTACAAGGTGTAATGGGCTCAGAGTTGTTACTAAGTGCAGTGGTCTCTGCTACAAAGTGTAATGGGCTCATGAGTGCCTGAATAACACCTTTTCTTATAGTAGAAACACCTGCAAGTTAATGAAGTTCATAAGATAATCATTTATTCCTTTGCCATCTCATTTTCTCTTATATATATATATATATTTACATATATAAAGCATGGTCAGAAAAAAAAAACTGAGTGACTCACCTTACCAGCTTCAGGTTTCTGATTTCCCTTCACCTCACTAATGTTAATGAGTTTACCAGGCCACGACGGAAAGCCTCTGATCTGACCCCATACCAAATCTCCAGTATTGAAAATTCTTGGATATGTTGGCATCATAGGCTCTTCCATAGAATCCTCATCATCTAAGAAATGATAGACGGAGTGACACTATTAGTTTTGTCATTTCAATAAGAGAGAGAGAGAGAGAGAGAGAGAGACACATACACACACAGAGTAAGAAACAGACAAACAGAGAGGTATGGAGTTGATAGACAGAGTGACATTATCATTTTTATCATTTCAATGAGAGAGAGAGAGAGAGAGAGAGAGAGAGAGTGGGAGAGAAAGACTGTATGTGTGTGAGAGAGAGAGAGAGAGGGAGAGAAAGAGGGGGGAGAGAGAGTGGGAGAGAAAGACTGTATGTGTGTGAGAGAGAGAGCGAGGGAGAGAAAGAGGGGGAGAGAGAGAGAGAAAGTCAGACAGAGAGGTAAGGAAATTAATGACAGACTCTTAATTCTCCCAAAGAGATTTTGAGAGTTTTTGTTTAGTCTCAAGTTTTCAGTGAGCAAACTCATGATTAAAGCTGTTCTGGCCATGACCACCCTGTCTTTTGTTTACAGACACATTAATATCCAACATGTGCTTCCTCATCATTTTTTAAAGACAAGTATGGCTGTGTGGTTAAGAAGCTTGCTTCCCAACGATGTGGTCTTGGGTTCAGTCCCACTGCAAAGCACCTCGAGCAAATGTCTTCTACTATAGCTCTGGGCTGACCTGAGCCTAGTGAGCAGATTTGGTAAATGGAAACTGAAAGAAGCCTGTCATGTGTGTGTGTGTGTGTGTGCGTGCGCATATGCATGCATTTGTCCTGCACTATATTTCTCAACAACTGGTGTTTGTATGTTTATGTTCCTTAACTTAGTTTGTTTAGCAAAGAGACTCATAGACTAAGTACCAGGCTTTAAAATAATAAAATATGGGCAACTCATTTGACTAAAAATTCAAGGCAGTGCCCCAGTATGGACGCAGTCTAATGACTGAAACAAGTAAAAAATAAGAGATAATAGCTGTTTGTAAACAGAAAGTCCCCAGTCATCCAACCAATGTCATTTAATTGCAAAGTTTCACTGAGTTGTTTGAAGTACAAAGGAAATATTTTCTTAGTTGGAAAGAAGTTGGGGTTGGCAACAGAAATAGCATGTAGGTATCAAGAAATCTGCTTTGACTAAGGTTCATCTGATCCATGCAAGCATTGAAAAGTAGGCATTAATACAATAAGTATCCAAGTGATTAAGTGTGTGTGTGTGTGGGGGGGGTGTTACTGTCTCCTGGTCTTGACATTGCATGGTCATTTCCTTTCTTAATTTTCCTTGAAAACATGTCTGGTCACAGGGAAATATCATCTTGCTTGGAAACAAATGGGGGTTGGTGACAAGAAGGGTCTCTCTAACCATAGAAAACCTGCATTAATGAATTCTGTTTGACTTGTGCAAGAATGGAAATGTGGACATCAACATGATGGTGATGATGATGAAGAGGAGGATATAATGCAGCATAAAAAAAAAACAGTGAAAAAAAAACCCAGAAATTAAAACAAAAATAGTAGGGTATTAGTTTAACATTGAGGAAAATACGATGAAAGTGCTTTTAACATTTTGGACACAAAGGAAATGAAAGAGAAGAAGGAAATATAGAAAAAGAAGAATGATAAAGGAAAAAGGGGAAAGAATAGAAAAGGGAAAATGGATAGACAAAAGAAATCAAGAAGCGGAAAAGCCACAAGTTGCCAAAGTCAGAACCACCTTGGCGAGTGAGGTTAGTAGTTGAAGAGTGAAAAAAAGGGAGATAAATTGGGAGATATCAGTGTTAATAGAGTGCATGTATACAAGCAAGTATGATGTGTGTGTAATATCCTTTTTCTATTGCTTGTCTGTGTTCTCTTATTTTATGATGCGTTGGTGTGTGTGTCTGTGTGTATGCATTTATGAGTATGGTTGTGGCAGCTGCATCCAAATGTCTCATATATATGTGTGTGCATTTGCGTGTGTGTGTACGTGTTAGTGTACATGTGTGACATAGGTGGGAGCAGTTGTATCCATCGTTGAAGTGTTGCTGATGTTCAGGATTTAGTGATGGCTTCACCATACTGTTGTGTCTTTTGTCACACAACAGGGAGGCACTACATCTATAATCTTAGTGCAAAAAATCACTCATAATGAGTGCAAGTCACTAGATCCACACACACACACACAGATAAATATATATATATTTATATATATATATATATATATGAAGGCGCATGGCTCAGTGGTTAGAGTATTGAACCTTCGATGCTCTAACCATGAGCAATAGTAGGAATGTCAATGTATAGTGAGAGAGGGCGGTCGAAGTGTGACACACTGACACACAGAAATTAGTTTACGCATTTATTATATTAAATATGACAGCCTTCTATCAAGTTATGTCTACCAAATCCACTGACAAGGGTTTGGTCAACCTGGAGCTTAGTAGAAGACACTTGTACCAGATGTTGAACCCAGAACCACATGATAAGGAAGCAAATTTCTCACCATACAACGACAACTGTACCTAATATAGAATATATGGATATATATATATGTTAATATTTAGCAGAAGTAACAGTGACTCAAGGTCCAAGATTTTCATGTTTTAGCACATACATACACACACACACACACACATATATATATATATATACACACACATCATCATCATCCAGTGTTTTAAATCCGTGTTTTGTCCCTGTTAACAGGGGTGGCCGGATCTACCTCAACGCCATAGCAACCAAGGTAGGCAGGTGCAGCCCATCCCAACCTTTGGGCTGGCTGGCTGGCTGGTGCCCATTCTCCTTTGCTATCATGAAGCTTTTTAGGGGTTGGATTTTCTATGGAGAGCATGCCCTTGCTTACTCCCAACCTCAGTTTCTAAACATGAGTGGCCCTGAGACCCCTTTCAGAGCACCCTATCCTACACACACACACACACACACATATATATATATATATATATATATATATATATATATACATACATACATACATACATATGTGCACATGTGTATGTGAGTGTGTGTGTGTTATGAAAAAGGAGGTAGTCAGAACTTTTATAAAAATTATTTATTTATCATTTTCATCTTTTTTGAGAGATTCATCAAAAAAGTGCTAAATAAATAATTTTTATCCAAAATTCTAACTACCACTTTTTTCTTAATATATACAAATTCGATGACTGGCATCCATGCTAGTGGAGCACTAAGAGTACCATATGAGTGAGATCGTTGCCAGAGCAACAAGCTGGCCTCCATGCCGATAGCACATTAAAAACACCATTCAAGCATGATTGTTGCCGGCATTGCCTTACTGGCATTTGCACTGGCTCCTGTACAGGTGGCACATAAAAAGCACCATTTGAGCGTGGCTGTTGCCAGTACCACCTGACTGGCCCTTGTGCCGGTGACATGTAAGAACACCCACTACACTCTCGGAGTGGTTGGTGTTAGGAAGGGCATCCAGCTGTAGAAACTCTGCCAGATCAGATTGGAGTCTGGTGCAGCCATCTGGTTCACCAGTCCTCAATCAAATCATCCAACCCATGCTAGCGTGGAAAGCGGACGTTAAACGATGATGATGATAAAAGCTGTATATCACTTCAAACAATCCATACATACATGTAGACAAAGAAAGTGTTAGGATAATTTTTGGAGAAAACAAGTGTAAAGGGAGGAAAAAAAATAAAAGAAAATACAAAAACAAATCAGACCCATATAATATAACTAGTCTCTTTTTTCTCTTTCTGCAAGTTGCCACCGCTTAGGCCTCGTAAAATGTTAGAATTTATTTTTTTGTTAATTAATCTCAGTGCAACACAAAATCATTGTGGGGAATGATATAATTAGGGGTAATGACATTGAGCAACCCTGAGCAGGCTAATAGTGATGGTGGTGGTAGTGGAGAGGAAGCAGAGGCAGCCAGTCAAATGCACAGATTTAACAGATCCAATATCAAAATGTTTTGTTCTATGGTTTCAGTTGAAATTCAGTATCTGATTAACATTGAAGTCATGTTCAGATCATCTGGTCTTTAAAGAGAGCTTCATGTTATAAAATGGTGTCAAAAAAAAAAAAAAAGGGATAATTATGGTTATGATACGCAACCACCATGTTATGAAATAGCTCCATGCTGTTATAAAGGAGCTGTCCTGTTATAAAATGGGACTCGTAGTGTTGTAACATGTGGTGATGATACTGGACCATATTTTATGATAGTATCTTGTTGCTTTTAAATGACACTATATCATCATCATCATCATCAATCATCGACATCATTTAACATCTGTTTTCCATGCTGGCATGATTTGGATGGCTTGGTGGGAGCTGGTAATGTACCAGGCTGTACCAGGCTCCATGGTCAGTTTTGGCATGGTTTCTACAGCTGGATGCCCTTCCTAATGCCAGCCACTTAACTGACTCTACTGGGTGCTTTTTATGTGACACCATCACCAGTGCTTTTTTTATGTGGCATCAGCACCAGTGCTTTTATGTGGCACCAGCATCAACAGGGTCACCAAGCATCTTGCAAGACTAAGAACCCTTTTTCATAAACCAATAGTGTTATAAAAAGGAACCATGATATAAAAATAAGGGTTATACAGTTATGAAATGAGAACATGTTATGAAATGGAATAAAATGAGGTCATGCTATAGAAAAATAGCCATCACAAGTTCCAATCCGCACTCCAGTGTGGTGAATTATGTGCCTCAGTGACCCTGAGGGCCATGCCAGAAGAGTGAATGTTCCCAGTATGCTTCTTGTGCTGGACAGGTCAAAGGATAGAGGCCAGATTAATATGGGCCATCTCTTTCCAGAGGTAAAAATGGGATTGCCAAGGGCATACACCTCTTTACGTAGGACCAACCCCAAATTGCATAGGGCCAACCCCTCCTACCTAGAAAAAAAAAAAGCAAAGTAACAGAAGAAGCACTAATGACAACTCAAAAACAACAAGGCCCAGAAGGTCCTCTCTCAGGGAAACATATAATGTGATGCAGCAAAATCTGAAAGGAAGTTGTAAAGCCAACTCCCTTTTTGATCACCAAGAGAAACAGCAGGATTTCAAAATGGGAATGTAGAATTCTCCAATGGGAGAAAAGCAGAAATGGCAGCCCAGAGTCAAGAACTGGAGAAATGTTGCTGATGGCCAATGCTCAATGAGGTGTGATTAAAGGAAATGGATGTTTAAATAATGGAAATACTGTCATAAATTATGAGCCTCACAGTTTGTTGTATATTGGGGTTAGGTGGTAATAAAAAGGGCCATGCAGGTATAAAGATGTCATTAGGAAATGTGATATTGTTTTAAAATTGGGAGCCATAATGTTTCAAAATAAGTTCATGTTGTTAAAAAAATGGGGCCTTGTGGTCCAAAAATAGGGGCCATATTGTTAAAAAGTCAGTTCACATTGTTATAAAATGAGATTTTATGGTTATGAAAGTGAAAATCTAGCATATGTGGTCCCTATGAAAATAAATGGTAAAGTAAATGCAGAATAAATGGTCCCTATGAAAATAAATGGTGAAGTAAATGCACAGAGGCTCTCTTATAGACACATTATTGATTGTATACAGTACTGAACTGCAAACTTATGGGTCTAGAGTTCAAATCTACTGCCCCAACTTTCTGGTCTTGTACCTATGTTATTAAAGGTAGAGCATTTGTAGAAATGTGAGTGTTGGACAAAATAGCTTGTGAGGTCTTTTTTTTTATATATTGTCCATAGAACATCACTAGAAGATTGAAAAGCAAAGCCAACCTTGGTGGAATTTGAACTCAGAATGTAAAGAAGGACAAAATGCTGCTAAGAATTTTGTCTAGCATGCTAACAATTCTGCAAGCTTGCCATTTTAATAATAATAATAGGCACAAATAGGGGTTGCAATAATGGTGGAACTGCTTGAATATTCCAGATGGTGCTCGAAAACTAAGGGGTACTACCTTAGTTCATTGCTGGCACTGTAATACATCTCCAGCACTAGAAGCTGTACAAAGACAATAAATAATAATAATAATCCTTTCTACTGAAGGCACAAGACCTGAAATTTTGGAGGAGGGGACTAATTGATTACATCGACCCCAGTACTCAACTGGTACTTATTTTATTGACCCTGAAAGGTTGAAAGACAAAGTCAACCTCAGCGGAATTTGAATTCAGAACAAAGACAAATGAAATGCACTTAAACAATTTATCCAACATGCTAATGATTCTGCCAACTTGGGGCCAGTCAATTTCATCGACCCCACTGCTCAACTGGAGCTTATTTCATCAACATTGAAAGGATGAAAGGCAAAGATGACCTCGGCAGAATTTGAACTCAGAACATAAAGATGGATGAAATGCCGCTAAGCATTTTAACTGGCATGATAATGGTTCTGGCAGCTCACTACCTTAATAATAATAACAATGACTATGATAATAATAATAATAATAAAGTCTTACCATCAAATATGTGATTTCTACAGTGTTCTCTAAGCCGTTTCATTCCTCGGCGAACTATAGTATCTGTTTGATGAGTTGCTAAATTGGGTTTTGTTGTTGAGAAAAACTCATTGATGGCTTTCTGTTTGTAGTTGTCAGCAGCAACAGTAGCAGTTAACACTTTGTTTTCAGTTTCCAAAGAACATGAAATCTGATTTTCTGGTGGAGACTTAACTACTGCATCGTTAGAACTGCTGACTTTATCAAAACAAAAGTCATCGATGGTTTTTTCATCATCCAATTTAGATTTCTGTAAACAATTCTCCGACTCTTGGTTATTGTTAAGAGTTGAAGAATTGTTGTAAGAATTCAATTTGTTAAGCGGAGGTTCATCTGAGCTTTGAGTTGCAGCCTGGCTATTTTCAGGGGAACGGTTAGAAAGAGAATCTTCTGAATAACTGCAGGTTGTTTGGTCATCCTCCTCTTCTGTTGAGGAAAAATTCTTCATAAATACATGAGAGGGGCCATTTTTTATTAAATCATCCAAATTTTTATTTTCATTGGATTCTTGGCAGTCTGTAGGTTCAAACCTGATTTCGCTGTTGGCGATTTGGTCAGATATTTCAATGTTCTTAGATTGCACACCATGATGTGGAGTTTGTTTTTTGTCTGACATTTCAACAACAGCACCATCTACTGCAGAAGATTGTAACAAGGTTATTTGAGAAGGTTCCTGCATCTGACTAACACAGTTATTAGTTCCACTTTCAGAAATATGATTGCTCCAAGAGCAGAGGGTAGAAGAGAGCACTTGCATATCTGATGAATGTTTAGTGGATTGATAGCTATTATCATAGGGCAGAGAAACAGGAGATGGAGACTTGCTTCCCCTCTCCTGTATACTAACAGGGAAACTTCTATCAAGGCCACATGATAAAGATGCTTCAGAAAGTGAAGAGCTGGGTGTTGGCGCATCTTCTGAGATGTCATTTGGAACTGATGCTGTATCAGTCAGCTCTTTTTGATGAGCCATGGACGGCTTTAATGTTGCGGATAATTCGTTTCTGTGTCCTCCCGAGACATCTATACTGCTATAATCTGGAGTAACAGCATCTAAAGAATCTTCTATTTTCCTCAAACATACCAATTTACCAGCACCATTGGTATCAACAGTTTCTTGCAAACAGGGGCTAACTAAAGAGCAAACCTCTTCAAAGTTATCTGATGTGTCAGAGTTGGTAAGTGTGTCAGCTGTTGCTTTATCCAAGTAGAAAGTGGACTCCCCCTGTATAGTTTGGTTCAACTGACTCATGTGAAGCAGCTGCTGTTGTAGGTGAACGGCTTGAAGTGGCACCGACATATTGGTGTTTCCTAAACCCCCCCAGTTTGCTGATAAACTATATATATTGCTGCTGTTCTCAAAACTGTTGCCATGATTAGGACTTAATAGCGTCGGTAGGTCCATGGCAGGGTTTAAGAATGGAGTTGCTGAGAAGTTGATTTTATTGTACTCAGTAGGTATTCCTGTACCGAGGATTTGTAACAAAGGCATCTGCATGTTGGGGACAACAACAAACTGAGCTGTTGAAAACTGAGATAAGTTGTTTGCAACAGTTGGACTTGTTTTATCTACAGTTGGTGTTCTGTTGCAATTGGATAATTTTGTGTGGATGGGGCAGTTGGTTGCACAAGAAAGTGCACTGTCTGAGTAGGCCTTCTGTGGTGCAGATTTATTTTGTATAGGAGAAACAGAGTCAGCAACGCACGCGGACTGGCACATGTTAGAAGAATTCTCTTTGATGTTTGAAACAATGCAAGCTGTTGTACTAGTTGGCACCTGTGGACTTGTCAATAGTTTCTGGGGCTGGCTACTGGAATCTGGGGTCAGATTGTCAGAGAGCTGGGAATGAAGCATTCCTATTTGTTGATGACTGGAGCCATTTACAGGCAGAGGACTGGCTATCAGAAGTGGGTTGGCACCAGATTGGTTACCTAAGGTTCCAACAACTTGCATTATGGGAGAATGGTTTAGAGATGTTTGTGAGATACCAACAGCAGGAATCAGATGAGTTAGGGTGTTGGTTACAGCTGATACCATAGGTAAGGACATAGGTGGCATCGGTGCATTCATAGCAACAAAAGGAAATTGATTGTTCATGAGATTAACTCCGAGGTTTGTCAATTGGGGATTGATGCACTGAGCCATATTTGGTAAGACGTTGTTATCTAAACTAGATAACAACTTCTCAGGCAGGTCTTCTATTGCTACTTTGGTGAAATTAGGACTGTTTTCTTTTGAACAATTTTTATTTCTTTGTTGGCATTCTCCTTGCTTCACTGTGGGGTTATCTGATGTTGGTAATGGCACAGTCTGTGCAGTGCTGTCCTTGCGATTGCTGGTCACTGTTGGTATTGTTACTTTGTGATTTGGAGATGAAAGCATCGTCTGAAATGTACCAGTAAAAGTACCAGGGGATGGTGCAGCAGATGTAGATGTTGACTGACCAATCACACTTGAGATGGAGTTCTGCTGCAAATTGGTCAAGGCAGCTGCAGCAGCAGTGAGATTGTGTGAAAGTCCAGTGCCACCGGTAATTCCATTATTAGCAGACGTTCCAGCCTGTTGAAACAATAAGGGTGTATTCTGTCCAGGAGTAAGGCCAAAACAAGTTCCTATTGCACAGGGCAGTTTTGAGGCAGAAGTTGTTGAAATGCTGGATGGCATAGTGTAGTTAGTAGATGTAGGAGAAAGGTTGACATTTAATTGCAAGGGCTGATTAATCTGAGGTGATCCTATAATCTGCTGCCCCAAAAGTACATTGATGGATGGAGCAGGAGGTCGTGATAGCTGGGCCCGTGCAGCAGCTGATAAAAGATTACTTGCAGGGAATTCCCCGCTGTGATTTAGAATTTGTTGTAAGCAGTTAGGTGATATACTTGATGTAGAATTGATGTTTGGACTGATTGTAAATTGTGCTAATGTTTGACAAGTGCTATTTGTTGGGTTTGCAGCAGTTGTTGGTACTGATGCTGATGTTGTTGTTGTTGCTTTAGACAGAATGTTTGGGCGCGTTCTTGACTTGTGTACATGTTTTAACTTTTTGTTAGCATTTTGTGTTGTCGTTGCTGCACTCACATGATTCTGATGAGATGAACTAGATTTTCCAGAGCCAGAACTGATTTTTGATTTTGAAGGACTTTTAGTGGTTGCAGATGACATGGCTAAAGAACTGTCAGTTCCTGGCACTGAACTTGATGTAGAACATGCATTAATCACTGCACCAGATGAGTTCAGCAAAGAAGCGTTTAACAACGAGCTGTTTTTAACAGTGTCAGGAGATTTAGTAAGAATTTCAGATTTTTCATTTGAATTAGGTGAAGATATAGATACTTTTTCCCTTGGTGATAATACTTTTGGATGATCAGCAGAAGGTGAAGAAGATGATTTGGAAGTTTTTTGTAGAACGGCTTTACATGAACTGGTTGATGAATTCTGAGGAAGTGAAGAAGAGTTGAAAACAGAAGTAGGAGATTGTTGCTCAGTATGAACCCATATGTTACCATTTGGTTCTTTCCAGTTAGTTATTCCTTGTTTATGTGGTGATCCTAGAACTTCCTGAGCAGGCTCTACCAACTGTTCTGTTCTTGCAGATGAAGCAATAGAGCCATTTACGATTTCAGTCTGTTGAGCAAGGTAGCCAACAGGATTGTCGATAAATGAAGCCGGTATATATTTGCTAGGAGGACTTGCTTGAGAAAGCAGTTTGTGTTTTTTGTTACATGTGCCCTTATGTTCTGATATACTATTGTATTTTTTCTTTTCTCTTTTAGAACGCATTCTTTTTACCTTACCGTTCTTAACAGTCTCTGATGCTACCGTGTCACTAACTGGAGAATACAACTGACTCAAGATATTGCCTGTATAAATACCATCTTGCAAAGAATTTTGTGTTATTAAAGGGGATGCAAACTTTTGGTTTCCAATTGTCTGCATGTGGAATAGCATGGAATTGGTCTGATTGAGCTGAGGATAGAAGCCAGCAGGAGTGGTGAGAACTGTATTTCCAGACAGCTGGAAGTTGAGAGCAGCAGCAGCAGCGGCAGCAGCTGCTCCAGCTTGGTTCTGATATGGAGTAAAAGCAGGATGTCCAGCAGTTAGAGGCGTAAGAGGAGATGGTTGTAGAAACAGTTGGTTCTTAAACTGATCAGATGGAAAGACAGTTTGGATAGTGAGAGGACTGGGCTGAATGCCTAACGCAGCAAATGCTGACTGACTTTGAAGATTAAGAACTGGACTTTGAATGTTGTTTGGATGCGTATGATCTGGACTAAAGTCTAATTTACTTGAACCATGGCAGTTGAGAGAACCTACTTCATCAGTTTGATCGACTGACATAAACAGTTTTTTACATGTCTCTTTTAGTGCATCAGTCTGTAACAGAGGCTGTTGCTCACTACCGTTCTGTTGTTCACTAGTGTTCTGTTGTATCGTAATAAAAACAGGAGATTTAATGATGTCAGCTGGAGGTGAAGTTGGCTGAGCAGTTTCAGAATTGTGATTAGAAGGTGGCTGTTGTGGAGTTGATGACTGAGAAGTAATATTGTTAACACCAGCAGTTTTATTAGCTAATACGGTTGAGTTTAAAGACGATGCCAGTTTAAGTTGGTCTCGTTCAGCTAAGAGTTGAGACACTAATATTCCATCGTATGGACTGGGGTGACCTTTACTCTTTGATCTCTTGCGAGGTTTGGTATCTGGAACGAAATAAAAATGACATTAATATTGAGAAGAAGAACATAGAAAAAGAAGAGACAATGAAACAATATCAATAATAATTTCCACTGAAACTTTTCTCCTCTAAATCAGTGGATCCCCAACCATTTTTTGAACCATGGATTGGTTTCATGCAAGAATTTTTTTGCACAGACTGGGGTGGGTAGGTGGGTGTCACATGCATAACAAAACACTATATGTGCATGCTATATAAATTAATTATTACATTTATAGTACATATATATATAAAACTGGCATTCCATCATTTATGACGATGAGGGTTCCAGCTGATCCGATCAATGGAACAGCCTGTTTGTGAAATTAATGTGTAAGTGTTTGAAAAAAACTCTACAGACATGCATATCCTTAAAGTAGCTTTTAGAGAGATTTAGTGTGACAGAATGTAATAAGGCCATACAACAACTCACTTTTGTCAGTTGACTGAACTGCAGCATCAAAGACACAATATGCTGTCCGGAATTGAACTCATGACTTTACAATTACAAACTGAAAACACTAACTACTAAGCCATGTGCCTTCACAATACATACACACATATATACATATAACACACACACATATATTCTTTTATTCTTTTTTTCTTTTCAGTCATTTTGATTGTGGCCATGCCACAAATCAACCTCAGGACCTATTCTTTGTAAGCCTAGTACTTATTCTACCCATCTCTTTTTGCTGAACCACTAAGTTAACACACCAACATCGGTTGTCAAGCGATGGTGTCGGAGACAAACATAGACACACAAACATACATACATACATATATATATATATAATACAAAAATGGGACAAGAATGCAAAACATCCAGACAGACGATACAAAGAAAATAAGGATGAGTCATTCAGAGCTTTTTATCCTCAGTCGAGTTCCAGATTATCTTTGCAATTTCGGCTGGTTATATATATATATATATATATATATATATATATATATATATATATATATATATACATATATATATATATATATGATGGGCTTCTTTCAGTTTCCGTCCACAAATCCACTCACAAGTCTTTGATCGGCCTGAGGCTAAAGCAGAAGACACTTGCCCAAGGTGTCACGCAGTAGGACTGAACCTGGAACCATGTAGTTGGTAAGCAAGCTACTTACCACAGGCCACTCCTATGCCTATATATATATTTATTTATATGTATAAAACATATATAATTCAAAAACATCTTGCAGTCTGTGATAGTCAATGAAATAGCAATTTATTCTTTCTGTAAGGCCTGGTACCAAATGATCGACAGCCTGATAGCGATTAAAGACTCTTGATCGAGATGAAAGACCGATTAGAAAAATAGGTGCACTGAGAAAAGGGGAGACAAATGTTAAAAATTTCTTTTCATCATGCCTCGCCTGGACATTGGAGTTTTGCAAGAGAAAGCAAAAATCTGTTATGTTTACATAGTTTTTAATGCAATTTTACTCTGCTTTATAGAAATCTAAAATAACAACAAGAACAAGAACAACAACAACACTTTTTCAGCTAAAGAGAGTTAATTAAGAGAAAAATTATCGTGATTTAACTTTAATAACAAGTAAACATACAACCAGTAAAAGATGAGATGCAAAAAATGAAAAAGAAAAACTCTCAGTTTTATATGTGTGTGTGTGTGTTGTGTTTGTAATACTAAATATTTTTGAGGATGCGTAGTACTTGTAATGCAAGGACACACAGACGAAACAAAAGAAGTAATATCACTCAAGTAGTCAGGTATTTTGAACAGCACTTGCATACATGTGACGTCCGTAATGCTTAATAAAAGAATAAATAAAAAATTATGCAAAAGCAATTCTTTATTTTTTTTTTAATATAGGAATAAAGACTGCATTAAAATATTCTCAATAACTTGTGCAATTGAACAGACCTCTTAAAACGTTTTTACATTAGCAAACAAGCAGTAACTGTGTATTATAAATATTTTACTGTCGTCACCACCATCCTTATGCCCTCATAATTGCTATCACTACTACTACTACTACTACTACTACTACTACAACAACGACCACCACCACTAACATTATCATTATAGTTGACTTTATAAAGCCAATTTTAATTCCACTAACAACATTACCATTATTCCATTAGAATAGTTGAGTAGTTAAAGTTGTGGACCATTGCTTCAATGTTTTATTAACTTTTATTAACTCAGGCATTCAAAATTGTTTTGTACACCTCCATCTTTCTTTTCTTCACCAAGGAGACACCTCAGCACAACCAGCTCCAAGCAATTACAGTCAAAAGAACTGACTTCACAGTCGAATGCTGGTTGCTGCAGCAACTTCAAACAAAATGTCTAAAATTGCACAGCTAATCAACTCATGATGTAAACACGATTCAACTTCTGTAAAAATATTTCCAATAACCTCCTTCTTCCTATTTGAAGACTTGAGTATGTTCTGGAAGTGAAGATGATTTTTGTCTATTTAATTGTTTTACCTGTGTGTGTGACAACTATAATGTTGAACAGTCTACTGTGCAGTAAACATTACTCATAAGCCATAACCAGATCAAATACTAAAATCCAATAGCAATGGAATAGAGCTCCCATGTCTGGATTGGTGTTATTACTGCATGCACCAGTAATTTGGATTGCATCTCCCGAAAAGGGCCACTTGGTGGATTAGCATGGAATCACTCACAAACATGTGTTAACATCTGGCACAAAGATGTGCCACCTCCTAACCCTGCTCACAGTCACTCACAAATATATAGCACATCTAATCCACAGATGTGCTACATGTCTCCTCTCATTGCTCTTTCTACCACTACTTCAGTGGCCTCTGCTTCCTGCAACTAGCTGGTTGGCTGATCTTGCATCCCCACTACCTGACTCATTCAACTATCCTCCTCCCATCAGCCATAGTGTGTTTACATCCTAATGCAGTCCCACACAACAATCAAGATGTCCGAAATTTCCTCCCCTGAATGTCAACCATTTCTACATTCCTCTCTGCTCAAGGTCTTTTTTCCTGTAGTTCTGTAATTGTTTTCCAGTAAGAATATTTATCACACTGACATCAATTGTCTTGGAAAGTAAGCAGAGACTTTAAAAAGAGTCCCTTCTTCTACACTAAACTATTAAAAAAGAAATAAATAAATAAAAAAACGCTGCCATGAACAGGGACTGTAAATATGAGTTCAAGAATTGCCTTCAGCAGGAAACCTAGAACTCAGCTTTTCAAACTAACTACTCCTGTAGTTTACTGTGTCAGCTTATATTACACCTTTACAGCTAGATAGATTGAGCTAAGTTAGAGTAAAATACATTTCTTTTGTCCTAGAACACTGTACAGTGTCAATAATAAAACACAAACCATAAATACTTCAGTTGGTAGATGCCAATAAGAAAAATACTTCTGAGACTTCAAAGGGCTTTTAAGAGTTGCAGATAAGTATTGGTCTTAAGGCATTGAAAAGACAACGAGAGATAAATCTTTTATCACAGGTAACTTTTCTTGACAGATAGATGAATTGAGCTTAGTATACAACAAATGTCCTGCCCAGAAACACAACCGAAATTCCTGTCAAATGTCTATTGTAAAAACAATACAATAAAAGTGACAATAAAAGTGAATGTGTGTGTATGTGTATCTGTTTTAAACAGTATGATTTGACCTCAATGTCACTTTCTAAGACTCAACACACAATTTCAAATCAGAATTTTTCACAAGTACATACAACAAAGGTATTTGTTTTTCCTTCCACAAAAATACGTTGAAGTTAATAACCAAGGAATGTAAACAATGCTGTAACTCCTGTAACCCAAATAATCTTAAATGGAGATTAATATACAACAGGACCATTACAAGATTCAGTTGACAGGGTTATAATGCTGTTGACTTAAGGTTTGACAATTTCATATCCTTTAAACTGCTTGCTTTTGCTCTATGCCCATTCAACTCTTTTCAATTCAGTGTATTACTGTTTTAATGTCCATTTTTTCATACCAGCATGGATTGGATTGAAATTGAGGCAGATTTTCTATGGTCAGATGCCTTTCCTGTTGCCAACCCCCACTTGTTTCCAAGTAAAGTAATATTTCCCCATGAAAACCAGACATGTTTTCCTGGCATATTGGAAATGACTGACACTGCTCACACGACAGTGATATTTGCTTACAACTCTTACACAATGTTGAGGCAAGGAAACAGTAACACACACACACACACACACAAGGATATATATATATATATATATATATATATATTGTTTAGAGGATTGCCTGGGAAGACTTGGGCATCAACCAACAGTTGGTAGATTCAGTGATGTTCATGCCACCATACCTAAGCTGACTTGAACAGACATAATTTCTGACAATACATCCACACATAGGAGGAACCTTGCAGGGTGGGTCTGTGGTATGAAGCTTGCTTCCCAACCACATGTTTCTGGGTTCAGTCCCACAGTGTGGCACCTTAGGCAAGTGTCTTCTCCTATAGCCTTGGGCTGACTAAAGCCTTCTGAGTGGATTTTGTACACAGAAACTGAAAGAAGCCCATTATATATACATACGTACATACATACATACATATATATATATATATATATATATATATATATATATATATATATATATATATGTATGTATATATGCTTGTTTGTCTGTGTGTCTTTGTATTTATGTTTGGTGTTTGCCCACCACCACCTCCACCACTACCACTGCTTGGCAACTGGTGTTGGTGTGTTTATGTCCCCATAACTTACTGGTTCGGCCAAAGAGACTGGTAGAATAAGTACCAGGATTTTAAAAAACAAGTACTGGGGTCGATTCATTTGATTAAAAAATTAAGACAGTGCTCCAGCATGGCAACAGTCTTAGAACTGAAACAAGTAAAAGAATAAAAAAAATGATAGATTCTCTATAACAAATGGTAGAGGTTTCATATAACAAATGGAGAACTGTTTCATATATTAGCCATGATATGCAAATAGAATCAGAAGAAGAATCTAGTGTGCTGCCGGGATCAAACCAAACACAGCATGGTTGTAAGGTAAAGTCATGAACCACAGCCTTGTCTAGGTGTCTGCCTAGGTGTATAAATATAAGAATATTTGTATACTCCTTTGTACATATGTCAATATGCATAGCCATTTTTACATTATATATATATAGGAGGCGCAATGGCCCAGTGT
>NC_043013.1:27906620-27929120 GCF_006345805.1 Octopus sinensis
GATCGTGCGGTTGTAAGTTCAATTCCTGGAGCAGGCTATAAGTTGTGTTCTTGAGCAAGACACTTTATTTCACATTGCTCCTGTTCACTCAGCTGTAGAAATGAGTTGCGACATCACAGATGCCGGGCTGTATCAGCCTTTGCCTTTCCCTAGGATAACATCAGTGGTGTGGAGAGGGGGGTGTGGTATGCCTGGACACCTGCTGGTCTTCAATAAACAACCTTGCCCAGGCTTGTGCCTCGGAGGGTAACTTTCTAGGTGCAATCCCAAGGTCATTAATGACCGAAGGAGGTTACCTGACTGAGTGGGGTATAGAATGGAGAGATAAGAAACTAAGATAGAGGATCAGGAGCAGGTGTCTTGCAGAAGAGGTGAATACATGGCTTATTCACCTGGAGAGAGAGAGAGAGAGAGAGAGAGAGAGAGAGAGAGAGAGAGAGAGAGAGAGAGAGAGAGAGAGAGAGAGAAATGTGATGTCAAAGTACAAGGTGAATATAAAAGATATGATGAAGGAGCAGAAACGGTGGATGGGTAGGTCAGTGCACAAAGGATGAGAATATAAGAATAGTGTGACAGATGATTAGAGATAGGGAATGAATTGGGCACAGAGAAGGGGAAGTGGGGGAAGGAAACAGGGTAATGGAGAAGATTGATGGAAGAATGGCTGTTAAGAAAAAGACGAGCTGTGGTGGAAGGTCTTCTCAAGCACAGCCTATCACCATTCAAGTATTTATATGTGCGTATTTAGTTATGTCAGCTTATATCCTGAGTTCAAACACCATGTTAATTCAGTTTATTTTCCTATTTCCTGGGGCCAATAAGGTAAGTACGAGTTAATTGCTGTTAGAGATTTGATTCAATATTTACCCCTCCTCAGCCTTGTAAGCAATGATACAAATCATAATATTTATCAGTAAAAGTAATAATAGTAGTTGTAACAACAGCAACAGCAGTAGTAGTAGTAGTAGTAGTAATATGTGGAGAAAGTGGGTGATGCGAGGAAGATTATGGTTTTTTTTCTTTTGTCTTTTTTTTTTTAGTTATAGCTGCTATAAGACCATTAATAATATATTATACTAACTTTGCCCTTTAATCCTGACTCTGAACAAATAAGTACCAGTGATATACGGAGTGTTAATGTATTTATTTATACCCTCTCCCTCTCCCCTCACCTCACACACCTATAAATTTATGACCTTATGCCAATGTAAGAGAAATCAATATTAATATCGGATGGGTGGGTGGGTGGGGGCAGAGAAGATGGAGGAGAGAAAGCAGTGTGAGAAAGAGCTATGAAGGAGAGTAATTAAAAAAAAATTACATAATTTAGTAAAAAAGAATGTAACAAAACAATAACAAAAAAAATAATAATAGAGAAAAGAGAGAGAGAGAGAGAAAAAAAGAAACTGACAGGAAAATTAGTTGAAATGTTTCAAGAATTCACAAAGAAAATTCCATCATGTTTGTCTTGAATCAAGATATGAGAAGTAAAATCAATGTAAATTGAATATCAATAATAATTTAACACTTCACTCTGTTGTAAGAGATACACTGATACGGTTAATGAAATCTTATGAGAGAGTTGATACAGCATCAATTAACAAATTGGAAATATTTGCAGCAAGCCAGTTAGACGAGCATTTAAACTGATTGTAATTCATGCAGTGGTGGAGGTCTTTGAAAAGATTAATTAAAGCAGGCTAATGCTGCTACGAATTCTATCAGATTACTCAAAGTAAAATCCTTCGTCAGATGACAGTCAATCAGAATTGTTATACAATGAAAAGAAATATCTGAATTATTTAGAGCAGCCTTGGCAAACTCACAAGAATTCTTTTATAGGAAATATTGATTTCTTTGGTCAATATTTTATACAGGTGGAGGCAGGTGCAGTCAACTGATTCCCAATCAACACCAATATGTTAGTGGTGATGTGCTAACTTATTCCATCGACCCTGAATGGATGAAAAGCAAAGATGACCACACAAGTGAAGTATTTAACTCAGAATGAACAAAGATAAAACCGGATAAAAAAAAAATGAGGGTAGCTATGTGGATAAGGTACTGGATAACTAACTCATAAGTCACAGGTTCAATTCCATTTCAAGCATTTCATAATGTACATTGGTAGTACACTTAATATTAGATTGCCTTAGTTCACTTAGCTTTCAAAATGACTATTACATTATCTGGGGAAAGATATCTGCAATGGACTGGCATCCAATCCAGTGGAAGATTTATTTCTCATCTACTTAATGCCATGAAACTTGAGTACCAGCTCTCAAAAATCTCATTGAGGATATTAACATCACATGAGAAATACATTTGGTCAGAAATTCTGCAGCTTCTTCCAACACTCCACTCACTTCATTTTTCTTTTCTATGTCCCAGAAGGTAAAGTTTGACCTTCCCTTCCATCATGAGATTTGAACACAAAATCCAAATATTATACATTCTCAAATATAAGGTCTAGTTTTCCTTATATTTATTCTTATTTTTTTCCAAAATAACTTCGCTAAAAATGAAAAAAAAAAAATTTTCTTATATTTAAGACTTCCCATGTCCTTACAAGACACCAGACTTTGTGATGATACGAACTGTAAGGCAAATCCTTATTTTTTATGGATAATTTTTGACCCCTCTTCCCACCCACAGTCATTATACGTATATATGACAAAACAAGCTATTCAACCTACTTCTATATTATATTTGCCTTTTCTATTAATACAGGAAATATTCAAGAGACATGTGGGCCATAACAAATAATATTTGTTAACATTGGACACTTCTCATTAACAAATTAATTGGAATATATTTTTTAAAAAACAAAATCAGTTAATCTCAAATTCCTACCTTATTTCCACCCTTTTGACACCAATCCACCTGTGACTATCCCAGGTTCAATGTTAATTCATGTTCTAAACATCAGTTTAATAATGACAAAGTTACTTAGATGTTTTTTTCATTATTTTAAAAATTAACTGAAGTAACGACATCATATTTCAGCAAAAATATAGTAACAAAAGGGTTAAAGTCAAACCCTGAATCAGCCATCTCTAGTGATAATATTAAGTTCCATAATCCATTGCATCACTGGGATGGTACTGAAGACTTTATCTTTAACACTTTAGCATTTAAACCAGCCATATCTGGCCAAAATATTCTACCAGTTTTATGTACAAAACAGCTAGATTTGGCCTTTCACACCTACCCTGCAATGTCACTCCACATGTAAATAATCACATCATCGAGATCTTAAAGATATGAGATAATGCAGATTAAATCAAAACATGCCAATGGTACGTAAAAAGCCCCCAGCATACTCTGTAAAGTGGTTGGCATTAAGAAGGGCATAGAGCTGTAGAAACCATGCCACAACAGACAATAGGAATCTGGTCAGCTCCATGTCAAATCGTCCAACCCATGCCAGCAAGGAAAGCAGACGTTAAATGATGATGATGAATGTGAATAAATAAGCATTTCATTTGACAGAATAATCTGAATGCTAAAGGGTTAAATTGGCCATATCAGGTCCAAACATTCCACTCCTTTTATGTCCAATCTGGCAAGATCTGCCTCTCACACCGACTCTACAATGTCATTGTAATATAAACAATAACATCATTGAAATATTGAAGTTAGGATAAAATTCATGATTAATTCAAAATGATGCAAATAAATATGAATTGCATTTGACAGAGTAATCTGAATGCTAAAAAGGTAAACTGTGCACCAATCATAATGCACCATTCATAATGCACCATTCATAATGCACCAATCATCAATCATAGGTAAACACAATGCTAATAAGGAAGGAGTGCTGAATAAGGAAAAAAATTTGAAAATGTGCACTAACAAAGGAAGGTATCAAGGGAGGAGATAAGGAAAGAAGATTAAAAATATACTTAAGAAAGAAATGGTGAGATCATGTAAGAATATGTTGAGCAAAAAACAAAAGTATTACAAGCAGCAGGAGGACATAAATTGATGCTAAAATAGAAGAATGGATAAAATGATGACAGTCATGATGATTTCACTCTTTACTCTGTTGAGTAGTACCATAGAATTGTACCCACAGACAACTTGGTAAAGCAGGATCCAGTAAGAATTAAATGATTTTGTTAAGGAAGGAGTAGAGCGCTGAGGACATAATGTCAACCTGACCCTTTGATAAATTAAATAAACTGACCCCTTAGCAAATTGGTCAACTGCAATTCTTAATTTTTCTATGTGTCTGTGTGTATTTACATATGTGAGAGTATATGACTGAGTAACGAACAAAAGAAAGTGGCACCCAACACATTTGATTGGAATTACATATATTATTTGATAACAGTGTACATATACACTAGACAGACAGACAGACAGATATTACATACATAATGCTAACAATAGAAATTCCAAAAATTACACTAAAGCTTTCCTAAACAAACACCCCCACTCCACTCCTCTCTGGCTAATGTTGACCACTTTTGCTGATGCCGGATGTCACATGATACCATATTTAATCACTACTTCTGCTATTATATCTGCTTCATACATATTAAAGATCAAAGATACAATTCACACACACAAACAAACAAACATGGTGTATATAATTTGCTGAATATGATTAGCTGGGGTAGCAGATGTGCTTTACTTATAAGTCAGGTGACCAACACAGAAAACAATACTTTAGTTAATGTTAATGTATTTAATGCACAGAGCTTTAAAAAACTAGCTAGAAATATGTGGAGAAAACAATTAATAACTAATTTTATTTTTATTTTTTGCAGCATGTATGGAAGACAACTCAAGACATGTTTTGATTTTATCATGACCTCATCAGTGAAGCATAGTTTTCACATAATATTGTTTGTTTTCTTCCTTCCTTAGCAGCATAATTATTTCTAGTAAGCTTTTCAATAAACCAGAAACTGGCAGAGTCATTAAAGCACTGGATGGAATACCATATGGTATTTATTTCTTGTGTTTTAAGTCCTGCCACAAATACTGTTGCAGCCTACATGAATGGTAACTTAATCCACTACATGGTTCAACACCACCACCTGGAACTTTTGGTATTTTTAGCAGAGCTCATTCTGGTGCAAATCAGATCTCTGGTTTGAGGATGCCTCTCTCTCCCTGCTCCCCACCAGTCTCAATGGCCCTAAAGTGTCTAGGTCACAGCTATGCCCTCTTGATTAAGCAAATAAATGTAATTTCACTATTGCCTTACACTGAACCTGGCTTATTTACTCATCAGTAGTTTAAAAGCTACCTCACTGGTTCGTAATAATTTACTAAGTGACAGGTAGGTGTCACTGTGTGTTGGAAAGCTCCTAGTGAATTGAGATTTTCAACTGGAACATTTCAACTCCAGTTAACAGTAAGTTGAGTTAGAATTGCTCTTGCAGAATGTCATGTCTGTCACAAGTATCGGTATGTCTTACCTAAAACTTTCACACCTACATAAGAAGAAATTCCATTGCAAAAACAGGATGCGAATATGTGTGTGTGTGTCTGTGTGTGTGTGAGAGAGAGAGAGAGAGAAAGAGAGTAAGAGAAGCTTTATTGTAAAATTGTATGGCAGTTAAATTGCCGTGTAATTAAGAATACCATCATAATTTTCAAGAACATTTCATGGATGAATGGTTGTCATCATAGGAAAATATACTGCTGTCAAGAGAAAGCTTCTCCAAGAAGCTTCAAATATATAAAAGTAACAGACTGTTTAACCCATGGCATACCGAGACATGGATTTATCTTACAGACACAAAACTTCATGTTTTCCCTAGACAAAGCAGAATGATTGAAGAGTGGTTGTGGAATGAGACTGAATGATGTTAATGCTTTATTCAAGAGTAAATTGGTTAATAGAAAGGTGGTTGAAGCAAAGTAAAAATAATAAAAAAATGGCACTGAAGAAAACCTGAGTGAGTCAACAGCAGTTATTGGATATATTATAAATAACTGGGGGCATAATATTTCACATATATGCATACATATATGTAGACGCATCTGTGTAGTTACTTCCCAACCATGTGATCTCAGGTTCAATCCCACTGTGTGAACCTTTAGTAGATCTCTAGGTCAAACAAAAGTGGATTTGGTAGGCAGGAACTGAGAGAATGAGAGAAGCACATTATATATGTGTGTGAGTGTGTGTATCTTCAGGAAGTCATAAATCCAACAGATAAGCACATCTAAGTTATTAAGGGTTATAGATAAAGATAGATATGGCTGGTCTAAAGGGCTAGCTTTGGTTTCATGCCCATAAAGCGCTTAGCTTAACAGTGTTTCTTCAGACCCTAAAACCTGTCGACTTACTAGAGAGAACATAGGCCAACGGGTTTTAGGGTCTGAAGAAACGCTGTAAAGCTAAGCGCTTTACGGATGTGAAACCTAGGGTAACCCCATAGACCAGATCTATCTATCTATATATATATATCCCAGCTGAGAGATCATCTTGCAAATTACTTGGTGACCTCACTGATGCTAGTGCCATGTAAAAAGCACCTGTGCTGGTTCTGCATAAAAATTACCCAGTACACTTTGTAAAGTGGTTGGCATTAGGAAAGGTTTTCAGATGTAGAAACCATGCCAAAGCAGACAATGGAGCCTGGTACAGCTCTCAGGCTTGCCAGTTCCTGTCAAACAATCCAACCCATGCCAGCATGGAAGACAGAAATTAAATGATTATGTATGTATGTATGTATGGTTGTATATGTGTTTGTGTGTGTGTGCATGTTTGTATATGTGTTTGTGTGTGTGTATGTTTGTGTATACTCTTGTCTTAACATCATGTGATGGTTGTAAATGTGCATAGCCATGGGGAAATATTATCTTGCTTGAGAATAGGTGATGGCTGGTGACAGCAAGGGTATCAAGCTGTAGAGGAAGCTATCTCAGCAAATTACATGACCCATGCAAGCATGAAAAAACAATAACGATGATGATGATGATGATGAATGATGATGATGAATGATGATGATATATATATAGAGTTTGTTTCAGTTTTTTCGAGCCAGTTGCAATCTCTTTCAGTTTTACAGTTTCATTGGAAATGAAACTATAAATATTACATGTTCATACATGTTCATTATATTTAATATATCAGATATATGCATGTATTAAAATTTGAATAAGTAATACACACACACACATCAATCATCATTTAATGTCTGTTTTCCATGTTGGCATGAGTTGGACAGTTTGGCAAGAGTTGGCATGCAGGAGGCTTGTTCCAAGCTCCAGTGTCTGCTTTAACAGGGTTTCTATAGCTTGATGCCCTTCCTTTACATGGCACCATCACCAGCAGGGTCACAAGTAACTTGCAAGAACAAAGACCCCTCAACTGAGAAGCAGGGAGCAGTACTGAGGGAGATGGATTTGTGCCAATTGAGGAGAGGTTAAAAAGAATAATAATAGAGGTGCACACACACACATACACACACACACACACAATGTACGTTATATAAACAGTATTAACCTCTGATGGACATAGCGCACCATTGTTTATTTATTTCTCTCCTCTAAAAGGGATCAATATCATTTACTCAAATAACAACCCCAGAATATTACTGGTGTTGAAGTAAAATATCAGAGTGAACAGTATTAGACAACTGGCTCGTAATTCCGAAGTAAAATCTTGTGTAATAAGTATTTGACTGCCAACTTATATAATTTCCAAGTCAAATTGAATGATTCATTGTGCATTGGAGCAGTTCACTAAATTCTGCATTGCTTCAGTTGCTGGTTGTAGGTAACAAATCATCTGCGAATATTGTCTCAAATAAACCAGCAAAGCCTGTCTACAGCAAAATACTTATCCGTCTGCCACTTATATAATAACTTGAAATGCCTTTATATTATTTAATGCCTTTGTGTTTAAAATAGATTTTTATATCACGTTTACTAAACAACAGCAATGATGGTTACAGGTTTCCAATGGAATCAATCACTGGTTCACTGCATGTCTGGTGGTGAGAGGGATATCGGATTGTCTGTGAAACTTGGGGTTAAACAAATATCACATAAAGTATTATTTTTTATTTATTTTTTGAAACAACCAGTTTTTTAAAAATTATTTTCCTTACCAAAGTTTCTGTCAATATAAAGCAAAAGGATGTAGCTATGATTTTAGATAATTATTTATTTAGCAATTTCGTCTTATTTAGGAGATTCATCAGGAATGATATTCCTGGAATTATCATGAAGGTTCATTCCGGATAATGCTTCAAAACAAGATTAAAAACGCTACATAAATAATTAGCCAAAATTTATAAAATCTGTACACCATAATCCATCCATCCATCCATCCGTCTGTCCGTCCGTCCATCCATCCATAGGGACAATGATGCAAATAAACAGATAAAACTCCTTGGGTTTGATATACAGAATATATATACATCTTAACTCCACACACACACACACACATACACATTTTCATAGTGTGCATTATAGGTAGGGTTGGCAAGAAAAGTATGCTATCCAGTGACAGATAAATATCATTTAATACACACAGTGTTTAAATAAGAGTTACAAACAGTTTCATGCCATGGAAACCTGATAATTTGGCAGAGTTATATAACACACCTTTTGTCTCAAAACAATCTTTCAGGTTCAGACCAGCATCCTGGTTTTCAAAGATGACTAACCATGTGCACGGAACCTGAAAGATTGCTTGGAGACACAGTCCACGTTATCTAAATTTGCCAAATAATTGTGTTTCCATGGCATGAAACTTTTAGCAGCTCTTATTTAAATACTGTGAGTATTAAATTATATATAGAGAACTGAGTCAATGAAATGAAACCCAGCATATATTTTAAATCTGGAAATTACTAATCTTTTCCTATTGAATCAGTAAGTGGCAAGGGACACAAACAAACCAACACCAGTTAAGAAACAATGAGAGACAAGCACAGTCTCTCTCTCTCTCTCTCTCACTCACACACAAGTAGGTGTATGTGTGTGTGTGTATGTATACACATAAATACACACACACAATTATATATACACTATACACATTTACACACACATGCATACATACAGACAAACATGTATATGCAATTAAATATACACATACACATACGTATGCATGCACATATATACACAAAATAGTATTAAATATACAAAAATAACAAAAACAAATAAATACACATAAGCATTATTATTGTCTGAATAGTTCTGAGTGAATCTAATAGCATTAGTTTGGTCTTTCTCTGGAATTATTTCACAACAGAAAACCAACCAACCAACCAGCCAACAAGCCAACCATAATTATCTTTGCTACGACTCTAAAGAATTACTTATTTGCTTCTTCTCATAGAAGACCCTTCTCCCAGATGAGACTTTTTGGTTGTTTTGTTCATGTAAACTAACTCATTTGAATAGTCTTCAATTTAAGGTTAAGCATAAATACACAGCTGTGCCTCATTAATTCTATTTTAGAGGATTTCATTTTTATTATTATTTTTTTTTTACTAAATTAAAACCTATCTACAGAGCAATGAAAATACAAATGTATAAACCTCTTCCAAACACACACAACAAATACCTTACAAACAAAACCATTTTTATGTTTATAATATGACTTAACTGAATTATGTTCTAGTATTATACCAGAATATAGCAGACAACCCCCGCTCTCTCTCTCTCTCTCTCGTTTTCTCTCTCTCTCTCGTTTTCTCTCTCTTTATCTATCAATCTCCATATAGAGGTGATGGCATGGAGAGAGAGGGGGGGGGGGAGGAAATGGAGACAGCAAAATATGAAACAGATATCAAGATGACTTATACATGTATGTATATTATGTGTGTGTGTATGTGTGTGTGTGTGTGTGTGTGTGTGTATTATATTTAATAATCATTACAGATTCTATTACAGTGAAATGAAAGTAGGATAAGGGAACATAAGTGAAGAGTTTTATAAGAAATAAAAAAAAACAAAAAAAAACAAAATCAAAACAAATAATAATAATAATAATAATAATAATAATAATAATAATAATAATAATGATTAAATAAATAAATGAATAAATATATAAATCCCACCAGTAAATAAATTAGATTTATTTGTAAATTGAATAAACTACCACAAGAAGTAACAACTGAATGAAATCTCTCTCTCCTTCACATTTCTTTTTTTCTTTCCTCATATATATATATATATGTGTGCATGTGTGTGCGCACACACACACGCACACACACTCACTCACACAATATGTATATAATATCTACATACACACACACATGTATGTATGTATGTATTTATGTGTGTGTGTGTGTGTGTGTGTGGTGTGTGTATATATATATATGTATATATATATTATATATGTATATATATATATATGTATATATATATGTATATATATATATATAAATATATATACACGTATACATATATATATATACACGTATACATATATATACATACACATATACACACACATACACACACATATATATGTAGGTATGTATGTATTTATTTTTACTGGTGTCTCTTTTTTTTTTCTGTTCACTGTGTCTAAATAAAATTTACATCTCGGACAAAGAGCTATATTATATATATATTCCATTAAAAACTCTATTGTTTAATATTGTTTGGTAAGGAAATTGATTTTTGTTTTTGCATCTTTGTTGTTGTATGTTTGTGTATTTGTTTGCTAATCAGAAATAGGAAACCAACTCTTTTTGGCCTCTTTTTTTTTTTTTTTTGCAGACTAGAAACTTATTCTTACTACTAATTATCAATGCTTATATACCGCTAACTAAAGAATTGGTCGCTTGTATGAGCTTGAGAGAGAGAGAGAGGGATTATTCACTAAAGAATTGGTAGTTAGCTTATGTAGAGGGTGAAAGTGAGAAGGGGGAGAAAGAGAGCATTGACTGAAGAGAAGTGGTAGTTAGCTTCTCATGCACGGAGATAGAGAGAATGTGAGAGAGAGAGAGAGAGAGAGAGAGAGAGAGAGAGAGAGAAAGATAGTGAGTGAGTGAGCGAGGGTGTAGTTTGTTCATTAACTAAAGAATTGGTCATTAGATTCACATGCAGAGAGAGAGAGAGAGGAGAGAGAGAGAGAGAGAGAGAGAGAGAGAGAGAGAGAGAGAGAGAGAGAGAATATGGGAGGGAAATATGAAGAGAAAGAGAATGAGAGAAAGGTAAACTAATTGAAAAATTAGTAGCTTGCTTCTTGGACACACACACACACACACACACACACACACACACACACCTCATCTCCATCACCTTTCTTCTCTTTCTATTCACTGCAGGGAATATTATTTGTTTGATTGTGGCTAAACTGCAATCTTTTCACAGCCAATCGTATTTTGGAAGAACTGAATAAAATGGAAGGAATTAATAACGTGCTACAGCTAAAGATTTTTGAGTAATGCATTGATGTCAATCGAGGCATCAGGTCAATTGTGTAGATCTAAGAATCCCCCTGATTTTTGCTTTTACTGCACTGACGAGATGAAGAATATACAAAAAGAGGGGGGGGGAGAAAAAAGAGAAAATCACACTTTGCCAACTGGAGTCAAGAGAAAAACATACTACTACTACTACTACTACTACTACTACTACTACTACTACTACTACTGCTACTACTGCTGCTGCTGCTGTTGCTGTCTTTTATTTTGCAATTCTATATCTCTGCGATGAGGAATTTTTATAATATATACTGTTTATATTAGTCAGGCTGGTGCCCTCATCTTGATTGTTGATTTCTCTACATTTCATTTCTTGTATGTTCCAGCCTTCTTCGGGTGTCTTGTGTTGAACTCAGTTGTTGTTTAGGAAATTTCAAACCTAACACTTTATTTGATTCATGAGGGTACACTCTTCTCATACTACTCTCATGGCATTTTTTTCTTCAGTCTAATTTCTTGTGAATTACCTTAGTACCTTGCCTGGGATTGAACTTAGAACCTGTAGGTGCCTGCATCATCATTTAACATCCACTTTCTATGCTAGCATAGGTTAGATGATTTGACTGGAACTGGTAACCCAGAGAGCTGCACCAAATTCCAGTCTGACTTGGAATGGTTTCTAAGGTTGGATGCCCTTCTTAACGCCAACCACTCCAAGAGTGTAATGGGTGCCTTTTATGTGCCACCAGCACGAGTGCTTTTACATGCCACTGGCATGGGAGCCAGTTATGTTACATGGGCATTGGCCATGACTATGGTTTCGCATGACTTGATGAGGCTTCTCAAGCACAGCATATTACAAAAGGTCTCAGTCACTTGTCATAGCCTCCATGAGGCCCAATAGCATATACATGTAAATATGTATTTGCTTGTAATAAATGGGAGTGGAGGGGAAGAAATGTCCTACAATGTATTGAAACAAGTTAAAAATTTAGTAAAAAGAAAAAAAATATTTTAAATGAACAAATACCAAAGGTCATGAATGTTGGGTAATAATAAAAAAAAAATGGTTACGAATAAAATTAGTCAAAATAAGGTTCATCTGAAAGATCTGTGGAGTAACAATACTCAATAGGGTGCATTGCATGGAGATCAGGGAGTCTCACCAGGGTAAGCTGCTACTTGTCTGCATTGAGGGGGCTCACCTCTGGTGCTAGGGAAATATTATGAGAATGTTGCAGGAAAGGATCACAAGACAGATTCTTCAAGTCAAGCCATCTGGTAGGAGACCTAGAAGTAGACCAAGAGTCAAGTGGTTGGATAATATCTATTGTCTCAGACAGTCATGTTTGGGAATCCAGAAAGGGTAATGATGATTGCTTCTGACAGGACCCTATGAAATGAGGTACCTGAGAGATCTAACCCCACTAACCTCTCAGGAATAGCAGGTAGAGAAGTTGGATGGTTGGATGGATGAAAAAACAAGGGGTCGCCCATCCATATAGAAGGGAGAAGCTTTCACTGAGACAGAATCAGAGTATCCCCATCTCCCATGCTGGAGCACTGACTTGAAAGGTTTAGTCAAGCAAATTGACTCTAGTATTTATTTAAAAACCTGGAACTTATTCCAGCTTTTGCCAAACTGCTAATTCACAAGGATGTAAACAAACCAACACAGGTTGTTGTGCATAGAGGTGGATGTGGGATACATGCACACACACACACACACACACACACACACACACACACAACAGGCTTCCACACAGTTTTCATCTATGAAATTCACTCACAAGGCTTTGGTCAGCCCAGAATTGTAGTAGGAGACAGTTGGCCAAGGTGTCATATAGTGAAACTGAACCTGGAACTGTATGGTTGCAAAATGAGCTTCTTAACTCTTCAGCTATATTTCTTGTTAGTTTTTTTTTTATTTTTCTGTTTAGAAGGGGTGCATATTTTTTATTAGTTCTACCATGGCTGTGGTGAATTCCTCTTCTGCTTCTCCATATGTTGAAGCCTTTTGAAATTTATTGTAAACACTGTTCACAAAATATAAAATTTAAAAATTTTCAAAGACAGATTCCAATTTTCGAACCTAACATAAGTAGGGTGGGCATTGAGCTCTTCTAAAAACTTTTTACTAGCAAAATATTTCAAAAGAAAAAAAAATTCTATGAAGTATAAACATAGTAAGTTCAAGAAAATTGAGACATGGAGAAAGAGACAGAAAACGAAGCAAATATGTTTGTATTTCACCAGAATACGACGATGGCGGCGGCAGTGGTGGTGATGGTGGTGGTGGTGGTGGATACTGAAGAAATGGGGTGGAAAAAAATCAAGAAAAATCAGGACCTTGCCAGAGAGATGAAGAAATTTTGGAAGAGTAAGGCAACAATTATTCCTGTGGTAATTGGTGCACTTGGCACATCATCCAAAATGCTAGCTAAAAGACTGACTGAAAGATATTGGAACTGAGACTTGCATAGTTGACCTGCAGAAAAGTACCATTCTATGTTATGTAAGAATTCTAAGAAAGATTCTTGAGATTTCAGGAGACCTGTTGTCGCCAAACCTAAAGATAAAATACCTACTAAATTAGCAGGTAATAGTTCTAATATTATGATGATGATGATGTATCTGTCAAGACCTACCAAAAACTGAGAAAATAAATAGAAATTGGCAAAATGTGGAACCTCAAGACTAATATAATATCTGTTATTATAGGTGCCCTTGGAATGATAGCAAAAGGGGCTGATTCCTACTTAGTTCAGATACCAAGAAACCCCAAAATGGCAGAAATACAAAAGGTAGTGCTCATGGGAACTGCCCACATCCTACATAAAATACTGTCTATGTAATTTCAAATTTTAAAACAAATGTATAATTTTTTTAATGTTTTCTTAAACATTCTCTAGAACAATACTATGTCAAAACCAAATATATGACACCCTCGGCATAACACCAACTTGAACATCTAACTTGTTGTCTCATGAGGTCTCCAGGTGAGACTTGAAGTCAACTTGTACAAATACATAACAAAAGTCAAACATATAATAGGGGCATCTTCCAAGGGGAGTGCCTGTCCCCACTGATCTTTGTACTGTGCTTGATACTACCAACACTGATTCTGAAGACAGCAAAAGCTGGGTATGTATTCAAAAGCCGCCAATGAAAAGTCAATCATTTGCTATTCATGGAGGACCTCAAATTTTATGGTAAAGATGAAGCCAAAGTCAGTTTCCTTGTTGATACCTTCGGTGCTGATATCGGAATGGAGTTTGGACTGAGAAAGTAGTGGTGTGTTAGTCTCGAAGAGAGGCAAAATCAAATGTATGGATGGGCTAACGATACCGTCGGTGGAGGTTATGAAGTAGATAGAAGAGATGGGCTATAAGTACTTGGAGATTTTGGAAATGGATAAATTGATGGAGAGAGAAATGACAGAAAAATTCAAGGTGGAGTATTTGCGCAGACTGAGACTGATCCTAAAGTCAAAATTAAAAGGACGGAATAAGATCGAAGCTATCAACACCTGGGCAGTTTCATTCATTAGATATGGAGCAGTGGTACTCACATGGTCAATAGACGAACTAAACAGCTTAGACAAAAAGACAAGGAAGTTGCTAACTAGATATGGGTCACCTTGATGGAATTTGAACCCAGAAAGTAAAGATAGACCAAATGCTGCTAAGCATTGTGTCCAGCATGCTAACAATTCTGCTAGCTTGTCACCTTAATAATGATCATAATAACAACAACAATAATGATGATGATGACGATGATGATGATGATGATGATGATGATGATGATGATGTTAATGACAATCATAATAATAATCCTACAGAAGCAGTACCACACCAAAAATGTTCCATTTTCCATGTTGGCATGGGTGGAATGGTTTGACAAGATCTGGTGAGTTGCAAGGCTGTATCAGGCTCCAGTGTCAGCTTTGACATAGTTTGACATGGCTGGATGCCCTTTCTGATGCCAACCATTTTACAGATTGTACTGGGCGCTTTTTTTTTTTTTTTTGGCGCCACCAGTACAAGTGTGGTTGCCAAGTAACTCGTAAGACAGGAAAATAACTGACAAGAATTCATTGAGCAGAGGTTAATGAATTCAGCCCTACTGAAGTTATTTCACCCTGCTCATGGGCAAGGACACTTTATTCCACATTGCCTCAGTCCACCTAGCTGATGGAAACATGCCCCAGAGCAGTTCAAATGTTACTTATGATAGAGTGGTGTGCCATATCCAGGTGAGCATTTTATTTCTCACCTGATTAACACCATGAAACTGGAATCAAATATGAGAGGAAGAGCTTGAGTATGGAAAGAGTACAAAATAAAGTACATCTGTGAGAGAAAGATGAGAGAAAGAGTAAGGATAGAACTGGGAGAGAGAGGGCAAGTAAGGAGATAGTAGAGATACAGGAGTACAGAGAGAGAGAGATTAAAGAAACAGACAATATATATGAGGGAGAGATGTAAGAGACAAGGAGAGGGAGTAATGAGAATAAAAAGCTAGAAATGTATGAGAGAGAATAGAATGAAAGAGAAGAGAGAGGGGTGGGTGAGAGACATATTTGTGTGTGAGAGAGAGAGAGAGAGAGAGAGCATAGTAACAAACTAGATAGATTAATAGATATAAAGAGGGGAGAAGGGCAAGGTAGTTTAACAAATGGAAGAGGTGGCGGAGGGAAAAAAAAGTTGGTTTATCAAAGTGTGTGGCAGAGGTAGGGGGTCAGAAACAAAAAGAGAAGAAGGAGAAAAAAAAAAAAAGATATTTATTTGATATTTGAGATGAAAATGGTTCCACATTATTACGAATAGAAATGTAAAAATTCATTTTGCTAAAACTAAAATGTATAATTAAATGCCAAATGATCTCAATACTTACAAAATGCATACACGTCTGAATTGAGAATATATTACAGCTTGCTTAATATATAATAACTTAAGTCATGTAATTTTGCTTTCAACACACACACACACACACACACACAGATACGTGTGTGTGTAGACACAGAGGGTGATTATAATATAAAATATGAATTTAAATATGAATGGAGTTTAATTGCAGGTTGTCTTTTTTTTCTTTTGTTTTTGTTGTTTCCTTTTTTTTTTCTTTTCGGCTTTCTTTCTCCGAATGACAATTTCAGGAAGTAATGAAGATTAATGGAAGAGATAAAACTTAGATAAATGAATATATTTCCGGAATTTATGCTGAATTTCTAGTTTAATCAGATATTTATTTAAAATATCCAGAAAGACACACAGAAAATAAATTAAAAACTAACGAGGAAACAAACAAAAGCAACAACAATACCCTATACTTAGGCATTGGTGTAGTAGTAGTAGTAGTAACAGTAGTAGTAGCAGTAGCAGTAGTAGTCGTAGTAGTAGCAGCAGATGAAATTAAGTTTGATTCTTTATTACATAAAACAGAGCTAGAAAAGCCGCAATCTCCATGTTGAGAATCTAAAATCCAAATTGCCATATTCCTAGATGAGCACACACACACAAACACGCATGCACACACACACACACCACACACACACACACACACACACACACACACACACAGACACACACACACACAAAAGCACATCCCACATATATACTTACCCTTCCTTGTTCCCTCACTTGCATATATTTATTCAATCATTTCACAACCACTTTTCCATACTAGCATGAGTTAGATGGATCTCTTTCTCTCTCTCCCTCATATATATATATATATATAATCTCACACACACACACATCTACATTATATATATGTGAGAGTTCATTTTCATATAACAAGATGAGCATACCATATACACACATTTAAATAAAACATTCTCATTACCGCAGCCGCCACCACCACCTCCACTACCACCACCACAGTTTATCATTCTCATGCTATTCAATGCAAGCGCCATTAACATTTCAATGTGTCCTGATGCTACTTCCTATTCTCTTCAAAACTGAACTTTCTCAGATGTGATTAAACTACTTTCCAAATCTTGTGTTTGTATTTTACAGCATGTACCTACCTTTCCACGAACAGCTTGCAACACCAACTGTCATTGCTAATTCACATTGCACACTCAGCCCTCAGTGTAAGCCATCTTCGATAGCCAGATATTTATTCCAGTCATTCAAGGGGAGCAAAGTAAACCTTTGCAATTTTCCATTCTACATCTTACAGGTCCCAAGTTTCCCTAATGCATTTCTCAGATAGTCAGCACTAGAGAAAATGAGAGAGAAGTATAAAAAAGCAGGTGCTGAAAAATTGCTGGCTTTGGGTAAAAGAAAATACAGGAGGATCAGTGAATTATGATTTTATTCAACATATTCCCCTCTTAGATTCACACATTTATTGCAACAGTCCTTCAGTTTCTCTAAGCCCTGTAAAATAACTCAGAAGGTTAGGCCTACAACCAGGCCTTTCATGGTACCCTTAAAGCCAGGAAATTTTCAGCACCCCCTTGTATGTATATGTACATGTACACACACACATATTATGTAGATGGGGTTAAAATCCAAGGTGGGTCCTCTTGAAGCACACCTGTTTATTCCAGTGTTCCAAATCCATGTACAGATATTATATTTGTGTGAGGTAAGCATAAGAGTTGAAAATTCTGGGAAATATTTTTTGTAGAGTTCCAGGTTCAGTCCCACTGCATGGCACCCTGGGCAAGTGTCTTTTACTATAGCCTCAGGCTGACCAAAGCCTGTTGTATATATGTATATATATATGTATGTGTGTCTGTGTTTGTCCCCCCAACATAGCTTGACAACCAATGTGGTGTGTTTATGTCCCCATAACGTAGCGGTTCAGCAAAAGAGACCGATAGAATAAGTACTAGGCTTACAAAGAATAAGTCCTGGGGTCGATTTGCTCAACTAAAGGTGGTGCTCCAGTATGGCCTGGCCACAGTCAAATGACTGAAACAAGTAAAAGAGAGTAAGAGTATATATATATATATATATAAGAAAAAAATTTGGTATTATTTATTCACTGTCATTTGCTGATAATTAAGTAATTATTTGATTCTCTGTCTGAAGAATTTCTAATAGGAGATATCTTACATGTTTCTTCTACATGTACAGTTTTGTAACTCCTATTAGCAAATGAAACATGTGTAATGGTGAATAAAATAACACCAAAAATTTTTCCAGTCTCCCATTTTAATGTGTGTGTGTGTATGCATACCTATATGTGTGTGTGTGTGTACACACACATATATGCATGCACACAATGTTTTGTATTTAAGATTTTTAACAATCTTTAAAAATATATGAAGGAGCCAAATGCTATATTAGATCATGATGAAACCAATTGTTTATATATATTTAAACACTTTTTATGTTGTTTTCGTTGTTGTTGTTGTTATTTATTTCAGTATTTATTTTATCTACAATATCAATTTGATATTCTGTATTTAACTTTTAAGCTCTATCAAGACAAATTTCAATATCTCTCTGCTATAATGCTGTCTACAGCAAGAAATAAATTCTATTCTATAAACACATAAATCAATTTAATAAGCAAATAAATGAATAAATAAATAAATGAATAAATTTTGTTTAAAAAAAAAAAAAAAGAAGTTGACAAGAGTCATTTTCAGAAAATGTAACTGAAACAAAATTTCCAAATTTCAGCAATTCCAAATGACCAACAGAGAGGACAGTAGACATATTTTGAAAGATGGTGATGCCGACTTCAAAGAGACACATTGCAGAATATTACATAAAAATGTATATATCCACCACCCCAACCACATCTACCCCAACTACTTTAACTCCACAACTGAAATATATACATATGAATAAATGAGGAAGAGTCTATGTGGTCAACTGTAATGCTAGAAATACCAACAAAATCTTTCTCATATCACACCCTGTTGTTTGTTTTTCTGCTTTTTTTAAAAAAAAACAAAGGCCATATTCAATAATGTGATTTGAGATAAAATATTTCTGAAAAAGTGGGATAGTCATAGTTGGGATTTGTTTGATTATCAGACTTCTTGATCAAGGTAGACCTGGGGTTAAACAACAGAAGACTAAATAAGCATAACCAGAAACACCCTCAGATACAGCTCTACACTGCCCTACCATTAATAACAAGGGTAGGGGCAGAAGCATAAGAGAAAACAAATACAAAGAAAATGTAAAAGTATAGAATAAATAAAATATATCATACATAATACAGTATGCAACACAGTATGTGATATAGTATATCATCATCATCATCATCATCATCATCATCATCATCGTTTAGCATCCGCTTTCCATGCTGGCATGAGTTGGACAGTTCAACTGGGGTCTGGGGAAGCCAGAAGGCTGCACCAGGCCCAGTCTGATCTGGCAGTGTTTCTACGGCTTGATGCCCTTCCTAACGCCAACCACTCTGTGAGTGTAGTGGGTGCTTTTTACGTGCCAGACGAGGTTGGCAAACAGCCATGATCAGATGGTGCTTTTTACGTGCCACTGGCACGGAGGCTAGGTGAGGCTGGCAACGGCCATGATCGGATGGTGCTTTTTAGGTTAAATGAAATACATCATCATCATCATTTAACACTTCCTTATGTTTACATTGGTCAGATGGAATTTGGTGAGGCAAATCTTCTACAGTCGGATGCCTTTCCTGTTGCCAACCCTCACCTGTTTCCTAGTAAAGTAATATTTCCCCAAGGCCAGATATGCATTTCATGGAAGACTAGAAACAAACAACCTCACTTGTATGACAATGATGCTCATTTACAGCCACCACGTGATGACTGTCTATACAAAGGTACAGACACACACACACTATAGCTTACATCTAGTTTTTCTTTAACCCTAGGCCAGCCATAATCAAGTAATAAGTTTGCTTCCCAACCACATAGTTCCAGGTTCAGTCCCATTGCATGGCACTTTGGGCAAGTGTCTTCTACTATAGCCTCGGCCTAACCAAAGCCTTGTGAGTGGATTTGGCAGATTGAAACTGAAAGAAGCCTGTAGATATGTTTATGTGTGTGTCTGTGTGTGTGTATGTGTATGTGATTGACAACCGATGTTGGTGTATTTATGTCCCTGTAGCTTAGCACTTCAGTAAAAGTGATTGATGGAATAAGTACTAAGCTTGCAAAGAATAAGTCCTGGGGTTGATTTCTTCAACTAAAATCGTTTAAGGTGGTGCTCCAGTATGTCCATAGCCAAATGACTAAAACATACAAAAGAATATAGCCCAATATATGCTTGCTTTTTAAGAAAAGGTACAGTCTGAGTGAGAGCTGGCTGCTATTTCTAGCAGGCATGCAACCATGTACAACTCCCTAATTGGCATGCATAGCTTATATTGTTTTTATAGCTGTATGGCCTTGCAACTACTAATACTTCCACCACGTAAAAAAAAAAAAAAAAAAAAAGGGTGGATCCACTGTTGACCATGCATACTGGGACTAGCAGAGTTATCTGCTCAGCTCAAGGATACAAACACCATTGCTGATGAATAGATGCAGAAGTAACTGTTCCTTAAATCCCCACCCAGAAAAACAGAATCTAAAACTTGAATTAGTGTTAAGGAAATCGTTCAAGACTAAAGCATATTTTTATTAACTCTGAAAAGAAATTAAATTTGCAAATATTAAAATTGATGCAAATTTAATATTTTAATATTTAGCAAAAAATAAACAGTAAATAAATAAGCCACAAAATTTGGATCTTAATATATACAACGTATTTTTATTTTCAAGTATCTGTTCACACACACACACACAAATAGATGGATGGGTGGGTAGTTACATAGATAGATAAAATTGCTTTCATACAACTATGGTAATTAATTAGTATTCCTAATTTTTTTTTAGTCAGAGTTGTTATTACTTCCTTTATATCTTTCTAATGGTTTAAATGTAAAACAAGTTATCTAATAACGTGTGGGCATAACTGTGAAGATGAGAAGTTTGCTTTGCAACTATGAGGCTTTGGGTTCAATCCCATAGCACTGCACCTTGTGCAAGTGTTTTCTACAAAAGCCTCAGGCTGACCGATGCCCTGTGAGTGAATTTAGTAGATAGAAACTGTGTGGAAGCTCATCAGTATATGTAAGTAAGGTAGGATAGTAGGAAATTGCTTACATTTTTATCTAACATGTAAAACTCTGTAATTCCTAATAGCAAATGAAACATGTGTAATGGTGAATAAATAATACCAATGAATGTTCCAACTTCCTGTTTTGTTCTACACACACACACACACACACACATATCTGTGTGCTTCTGTGGTTTGGCAAAAAGGCCTGACAGAACAAGTACCAGAATTAAAAAGACAAGAATTAAGCACTGGGGTCGATTTGTTCGACTTAAATCCTTCAAGCTAGTGCCCCGACATGGCCACAGTCAAATACTTAAACAAGTAAAAGATAAAAAATAAAACATAATGATATATATCCTTCTTGTTTTTGTAGATTTTAAAATTCTATTTCATCCAGCTCAAAACTGGTTGCCCTTCTAGCTTTTAATGAATAAATTTAAATTAATATTATAACAAGATATGTAACCGTTGGATTCTTATATCTCATGATTCATAACTGTATTTAGATTTTTTTTTTAAATCTTTTAAATAAGAATGGACTTGACCATGATAAATGAAGCCTTTCTATTTCTAAATAATTTGCTTTTATAAAGGATGCTTTTGCATACCCCACTCCATTTTTGCTAAATATCATCATCATCATCATTTAATGTCCTTTGTCCATGCTGGTATGGGTTGGATGGTTTCAAGCCTCACAGTTTTATTCAAGAATAGATTTTAATAACATCATGCGCCTCACAGAGGCAATGACTAGTGACCGAAACCTTTGGCAATATGCAGTGCTTGAGAAGTCCCGTCAAGCCAAGTGAAATCATAGTTATGGCTGATGCTGGTGCCACATAACCGGCATACATGCTGGTGGCATGTAAAGGGTACCTTTTGAGCATTGGGCCTCACGAATGCAATGACCGAGACCTTTGGCATTACGTCATGTTTGAGAAGAAGAATAGTATTTTAACTGCTATTTCTAAATTTTGGTATGTGGTGAAGCAATTTTTGCTGAACCGTAATTATAATTATGCTCATAATTATAAAATTTTTGTATAAGTTTACCGATAATGGTTCTTTTAACATACCAAACTACT
>NC_043013.1:27931620-27966620 GCF_006345805.1 Octopus sinensis
AAACAAATCTACAAAAATGCAGCTGTATTGAAATGTTTGTGAGAAGTTTGTGAAATTTCTAAACCAAATTTCACATCACATACTGATATTGTGTTAGATAATGCTATCACATGTCAAATACATGTCACTGATAATGAAAATCACACCTTTGATTAAAGAAATAATAATGATACACATATCTCGGAAGCTTTTCAACTTGGAAAATTTAAATTGAAATACTGTCAGGCTAAAAACTCATACACCCTCATTTCTCCCTCTCTCTCCTACTCTCCCCCCCTCTCTCTATCTCTCTCTTTCTCTAAGAGAAACAGACTTGGAGATTAATTTAAAAAACAAGTCACCGTAATGACAGAAATTGCCCATCATGCAAGACAACTAATTGGAGGAAGGTTTTATTCTGATTAAATATATTTGGAAATTTAATATAATCTGAAGATAAACATTTCTTAAATAATAATAATTACAAAAACACAAAAAAAAACTGAATCAAGTTTAATTAAAACACAAAATGGCAAAAACACTGAAAATGTTTACAACTCATCCTTACACACACACACACGTTCACACTTATGCTGACTCTCTTCATCTCTTACACACATATACAATATTTTGGCATACCATACAATAGCATTACCGCAACAGTTTAGTGTATGAAAGTGTATCTAATGTCAATAAAATATTATATGAGAAATATATGTAACTAGTTTTACTGTAGAATAATGTTAATGCTACGGTTACATCCTGACTATTTTCAGTAAGTCAGGTGATTACCCATATCATTCCATTTCTCAAGTATTGCAATATTTTTGGTCAATCTTGTAAAAGACATTTGCCTAAGGTTCCATGCCCTGAGATAGACTCTGGAATCATGTGGTTGCAAATAAAACTAGTAAACTAAACAGCTATGGAGGCGCAATGGCCCAGTGGTTAGGGCAGTGGACTCGTGGTCGTTGGATCGCAGTTTCGATTCCCAGACCGGGCGCTGTGTGTGTTTATTGAGCAAAAACACTTAAAGCTCCATGAGGCTCTGGCAGGGGGTGGTGGCGACCCCTGTTGTATTCTTTCGCCCCAACTTTCTCTCACTCTTTCTTCTTGTTTCTTGAGTAACGGTGTGATGGACTGGCGTCCTGTCCAGCTGGGGGGAACACATACACTATAAAACCAGGAAACCGGGCACATGAGTCTGGCTAGGCTTGAAAAGGGCACATAAATAAAAAAAATAAACAGCTATGCTCGTATCTAAAGATATCCTGCCCTGCCACTGTTATGTCGATGAGTGGAACTATGGGCATCCATGACTAGATTTGTGATGAATGCTGGAGTGGTCTTCTGTTGCCTTCATTATAGAGAGCTGCAAGATCTTACAATGTAGAGAGCAATGAAGAGAACTCTCAATGTAGAGAGTCTATGCATTTACAAACAGACACATGCTTGCTTTTTGCTTTGAAATTTTCAACTTATTTTGTATTTGCCATAGCAAAAAAATGTAATAAAATGTCGAAACTGGTATAGTATTTTTTAAAATTTTCATTTTAAGACCCAAGTACATTTTCAAAGCTGAAATAATTTTCTAACATTCCTGCTTGTACAGAAGTAAACCATTTTTGCATATATACACACACACACATATGAATCAAAATTATATAGAATCAGACTTTAAATGATGATATTGATATATATCATTGTTAATCGGTAGGTATTACAAAGTGGCTCAAGAGTTGAGAGTTTCATGCAGGGCATGGACCCCCATCTCTTGAGTCACATTGGAACATCTGCTGACTAATAATATATATATTTTTTTACTTGTTTCAGCCTTTTGACTGTGGCCATACTGGAGCACTGCCTTTAATCAAACAAATCAACCCCAGATCTTATTCTTTGTAAGCCTAGTACTTATTCTATCAGTATCTTTCACTGAACTGCTACGTTATGGGGACGTACACACACCACCATTGGTTGTCAAGCGATGGTAGGGGAACAAACACAGACACATAAGCGTGCGCGCACACACACACACACACATCAGGCTTCTTTCAGTTTCCGTTGACCAAATCCACTCACAAGGCTTTGGTCAGCCTAAGGCTTTGGTCAGCCTGAGGCTATGGTAGAAGACATTTGCCCAAGGTGCAACACGGTGGGACTGAACCTGGAAGCATGTGGTTGGTAAGCAAGCTACTTACCAAACAGCCACCCCTACGCATATATATATATATATATATATATTATATATATACATACACACTCTCATACCTTTAGTTCTACTTTTCTTATCTCTCTCTACATGCACACACACACACACACACGTATGTATGTATGTATGTACGTATGTATGTATACAAAGTGAGTGAGAGAGACAGAATTTTGAAATACAAATAGCCAACAATTCTAGATATCAAAACTACTACTACTACTACTACTACTACTCTGTTATGCAAGAACCTGTTGTATAAATGGCATTTTCATATAAATACCTTTTCGGTTTTTCTTTTTAAATATCAATTATTTAAGGTCTCAATGCATTTTGTCCAACTAAGGCGCATTCTCTCTCTCTCTCTCTCTCTGTATGTCTGTGTGTGTATATATATATGTGTGTATATATATATACATATATATGTGTGTATGTGTATATACATACATATATATATATGTATACATACATATATATGTATATATATATATATATGTATATATATATATATGTATATATATATATGTATATATATATATATATATGTATATGTGTATATATATGTGTATATATATATGCATATATACATATATATGTATATATATATATGTGCATGTGTGTGTGCATATATATATATATATAATGTTTTTTGTAGCTGAGTGAGAAAACGAATAAAAACTCTTATATGGATGCATATTTTAGTTATTTAAATATTCCCTTTATAAAACATTGTATAAAACAATTTTAAGAAAGAAGGTTCATAGCATTTGTACATATTGTATAGAAATTTATTTATGGTAGGATTTCCACATAGCACCAGCAAGGCTGCAGAACTGCAGAACACTACTACAAATACTTTGTTGATTGTAAGAAGTCAGTGCTAACTGGAAGGCAAATATTTCTTAAATAAGTAATGCCTGCATCTAAGTATACGAGTGCATGCATTTATTATTCTTGGTCATAATTTTTCCGTGCATTTTTAGCTATTTATAAACGTATGATAAAAGATTACAGACACTACTGTTTGCTTGAGCTAAGGTTTTTATTTCTCTTTTATTCAACCATGCTCAGGTCATTCAACATAATCTTCAGGAAACTTTATCGTAGATATGTATTGTTAAAAAGGAAAGAAAGAAAACTACAATGAATCATAATGCAAAAGAGGAGATTGAGTAAGAGATAAATATTCTAAGATGTGCAAGGATTAATATGATTATTAAAAACAATGACGAAAATATTTTATTAAACTACTCAAGAATTAATGCTATTATACATGTGTATGTGTGTATGTATAAATTTATGTATGTATGTATGTGTATATATATATATATATATGAATTATAGAAAAAATGAATATATATATATATGTATGTATGTATGTATGTATGAATTATAGAAAAATCAATTAGTTTAAAAGGATAAAATTTTAATAACAAAAACTGAAAATTTAATTTATTTTCTAGGATCTTTTATAGCTGCTATTTAAAATTCTGAATATTAAAAAAAAATCTAATTTTGTATGAAAATTAATTACTTATATAAGTAAGTTGAATATGAAAAAATATCTTCTTAATACCCACTAGATGGTTCTTACAGAATTTAATGTTTTAAAAATTCATTTCTCATTCCCATTTCAGTGATGTTCACCAATTCTAACATCACTGAAGATCTTTATGATGTTATTGAGTACAAATTGAATCGATCAAGAATATATCAAAGCTGCTAGTATTCTGGGTTCAATGTTAGCATCTTTGCACTCACCCTGAAGCTTTTGTAACTGAATGTAATCTATTCATAGATAAATTGCACTCACATCTTTATTTTTTTTGTCTTTCTTTTGGTTCATTTTTATTAAATGATTTAAAAAGATGTTCTTTAACCTGATCTTATCAACTAGCGAATTCTCAAACCAATGATGAAACTTCAATGTGGTCACTGAAATAGCAACTAAATCCCCCTCATATCACACCCTTAAAAAAGGGATTCAAAATTTGCATAACGTAGTTGGAAATACATTATTCTTTTAATGGTTTCAGTGTTGGACTGTGGCCATGCTGTCACCAATAGGTCTAGTCAAAATAAAATTAATTAGCGTTTTCGAATGAAAAACAACAACAGGTATACAATTTTAGTGCGGTAAACACAGGTTCTTTAACCCTTTTGATACCAACCCAGCTGAAACTGGGTCTGGCTCTGTAGAACAAATGTTTTGTTTTCATAAGTTTTGAATTAAAATCTTCCACCAAACCTTAGTCACAATTTATGTTCCTAACATTAGCTTAATGATAACTAAGCTATTTTACTAAGTTCTTTGTTATATTTAAAATTAATTGAAAGAAACAGAGCATCTCAAGACAAATATGGTAATGAAAATGTTAAGAATCCTCAACCAATTTTATCTTTATAACCAATACAAAATCTGTATAACAGAAATTATAGGAATTGTGAGTGACTTGAGAGAATTAATTGTGAGCTACCAGCAAATGTAATCTGTGACCCAGGTTTCATTTTGGATGTTTGAGCTATTGTAAAGTATTTTCTCTCAAATATTGCTAATGTACATGTAAAAGATATGAACATCACAATCCAATTTGCTCAATGTTTCCATGAATTCAACAGAAACGGTCAGTACAGAAAGTTACTTCAGAAAACAGAGGTGAAACCATTGACTGTGAAGGGTATCTTTTATCTGTTATCTCTTATTTGTTTTAGTCATTGGACTGCAGCCATGTTGGAGCACTGCTTTGAAGGGTTTTAGTCAAAACGAATCAACCCCCCAACACTTATTTTGTTTTTGAAGCCTGGTACTTACTATTCCATCAGCATCTTTATATCAACATCCTTATAACACCTTTAAGTTATAGGGACATAAACAAACCAACAGCAGTCATCGAGCAGTGATGGAGGACAAACATGCATGCACACACACACAGACACATGCGCACACACACAATGGGCTTCTTTCAGTTTTCTTCTGTCAAATCCACTCCCAAGACTTTGGTCAGCCCAGGGTCATAGTAAAAGCCACTTACTGAAGGTGCCACACAGTGGGACTGAACCCAGAACTATGTGTTTGGGAAGCAAACTTCTTACTACACAGATACATGTTCCTTTTTTATAAAGACTGAAATAACCAGATGCACAGCAAAAGAGGACTAAAAGATGGGGAGGGCAATTTTTTTCTACTTTAGGTACAAGGCCCGAAATTTTTGGGAAGGGGGTCAGTTGATTAGATCGACTACAGTACACAACTGGTACTTAATTTATTAACCCCAAAAGGATGAAAGGCAAAGTTGACCTTGGCAGAATTTGAACTCAGAACGTAAAGACAAATGAAATACCACTAAGCATTTCACCTGGCATGCTAACATTTCTGCCAGCTCACCGCCTTAGATGCAGAGGGTACCTTAGATGCCTCTAGGTACCATTGTGAAGAAAAGGTGCAAAGTTTCTTCTGGTCTATCATTCCTGTTAATTAATGCATAATAATCTCTGGTCTTGTTGTTGTTTGTTTTAACTTTTTTCATAAGACATTCACTGATGGTAAGCTGACAAAATCCTTAATGTATTGGATAAAATGCTTAGTGGCATCTCTTCCAGTTCTTTACATTCCGAGTTCAAATTCTGCCAGGGTCAACCTTACCTTTCTTCCTTTTGGGCGTTGATAAAATAAAGTACCAACCAAATGCTGGAGCCAATATCCAAATATATATTTCTTTATTGCCCACTGGGGGCTAAACATAGATGGGACAAACAAGGACAGACAAAGGGATTAAGTCAATTACATCAACTCCTTTGTGTAACTGGTACTTATTTAATCAACCCCGAAAGGATGAAAGGCAAAGTCGACCTCCATGGAATTTGAACTGAGAATGTAACAGCAGACGAAATACTGCTAAACATATCGCCCGCCCGGCATGCTCACACTTCTGCTAGCTCGCCATCTTTATCCAAATATAATCAACTAACAACCTCTCCACAAGATTGCTGAACCTGTGCCAAAATTTGGAACAATATTCTTTGTCGCTTCATCCTGAGAATTACTTGTCTCAGCCACACAAACTGACCTTTTGTTTAGTTGGCAGACTTAAACATATTTGTTGTATCTAATTTTTCATAAATTTTCGTTCATGGGCACCCTGAAGAGAGCAAACCCGTTGATAATGTACTGAAATTATCCTTCATCTTCAGTCAACAGCTGATGAGAAGAAATGGTTTCATGTCTGTATCTTGTCTGGTGCATTTTACCAGTTGACTTGTGCTTCACTTTTTTATCTGTTAATGAAAGTTAATTAAGCGATGCCAACAGTATCTTCGCTTGCACCTCAACCCACCATCAGCAATAGGAACCATCATTATGCTGTAGGAAACAACAGTCTAAAGTTATTTCTACTGACAAACCCAAAACCCACACAAGAACTAGCACAAGATAGCCAAATGCTTCAGGTGTCTATCAGTATTTACAACAGACTAACTACACTAACAAGCAACTCTACAGAGTCAGCGTGAACTACTCTATCTCTGATCACCAAGCCACCTTCTAATGGGTTATGCTCTTCTCTTTCAAATGTGGCAATCAATTTAAAAAAAAATAAACAGCTATACAATGGTGGAATTTTAGCTACCCATGGTTTTAACATGGCTTTCTATTCAACTTCTGACATTATAGTGAAGAGTAAGTGTTTCATTGCTAATTGACCCTTCCCCTTCATGCCAAACCACTCTGTTCTGAATGTATGGTTGGTGGTGTTTACAATGACATCAGAGCTACAGAAAGTGGCTTAGGAAGTGTCATGCCACTATAGAAAGCAGTTGGTGTCCATACTACTTTCTATAATACAACATGATTTGGGGAAAAGATATTTTATTCAAACAATTACATCTTGTATAACTGAAAGAGCCACATCACTTGAATACTATGGAACACTGAACGAATCACAAACACACAAACACACACACACACCCATGTGCACGCACACACACACACACACAAACACACACACACAAATATATATGTATATACAGGTATAGACACATACATACACACAAAAGGAAAGGTGAAAATAGAAGGGAAATAATGTTAAAGAAATAAACAAATGAAAGTGTATAAAATGTAAGGAGTGAAAAAAAATAAATACGATAAAGATAATAGACAGAGAGAGGAGGGGAGGAATGTGGATAAAATGTATCTTTGACATGCTGAGAAGCCAAAGAAAAGAAAATTTCTTTTGAAATTCAAAATAAAAGCTTCTCCAATTCAGAGTAACTCAAGTAAAGTCAGGTTTCCTGATATTGAGATTGAGTCTTGTAAAACTGATAAAAGAAGGTTTGATACATGCAAGGACATTATCACTATCGAGAGAAAAATAAAAATGTGAACTTGATACATGGACAATCTTAAATGTCTAATAGTATTAGAGAGATATTGTAAGCTATGACAGGGAATCGTTTGACTTAATACATTATATTAACACCGTGCTTACTCTTGGCTGTCTCAAAAGTTCAAATGTTAAGAATCACACAGAGACATGCACACATACACAGCGAGGTTCAAATTCGCTTCGCTTTTCCTCTCTCATACTTGTGGCAATGAAATAAAAACCAGTAATATCCTAGGGTTCGCTTGGTCTAGTTATACGCTTGGCCTCAAATCTATCCAAAACATATTCCTTAGACAAATGCTATTAAAATCAACATCAAACCATCCAACCCATGCCAGCTTAGAAAGTGGACATTAAAGGATGATGATCATCATCATGATATATCTACACACACACACATACATATATATATATATATATATATATATATATATATATATAAATAATAGGCACTCGTATATTGGTCAATTGAATGGGTATATTATTACTATTAATAAAAAAACAAAAGAATATCTTATTATCATAACAGCAAATTTAGCAATCAGTTTCAAGGCAGAAATTGAGGAAAACTTTGGAAATCATCAGAAAAGGCTGAAAGGAATGGTGTGGAATAGAGGACAGATCTACAGATTCAGGGGATGTGGATGTAAGATGATGGGGAGGCCTCTGTGTGTGTGAGAGAGTGTGTATGCAAATATATATATATATATATATATATATATATATATGCATATGTCGATATGTATATATATAAAGAAGTATACAGGCACGCAGATATATATCTGCATATTCACACACACACATGCATATATACATACAAACAATGATGATGATGATATATATACACACATACACACACGTTTATACAGCGGTGGTGCCCCAGCATGGCCGCGGCCTTCGGGCTAAAACATTTTTAAGGATTTTAAGGATTTATATAAGCATATATATATGTATATACATACACACACGTGTTTATATATATAAGCATATATATATATGCTTATATGTATTAACACATGTGTGTATGTGCATGTGTATATATATATATATATATATACACACACACATACAAATACATATGTGTACACACACACACACAGCTCAAGTGACAGTGGTTTGAGAAGCATTCTGAAAGCGCCACCATAGCTAAAACTACAGGAGTCACTCTCAATATAAGTAGCAAACAAAAGCTTTCTATCATGTAATGAAATAGATAAATCAAGTTATTTTATCCTTGTCACCACAGCAACTCTCTTTCTTTGTACAGTTCTCACCTTTTACCAAAATGCTGCATTTATTTATTTATTTATTTCTATGCTTAAATATCAAATTTATCCTATGTCAAACACTTGCAACAATTACAAAGACGGGGAGCATTCTTGCTGATCATGTGACCAACCTTTAACATACTTATTCAAATAAATGCTTCAGCAAACCACCGTTCATTACAAGTTGTCAGTTTAAAACGTTTTCAGTTAGAATATTTTGTTCCCAAAACCTTTTAGATTCCACCACCACCACCACCACAACAACCATCCAATGGTGTGCAATGTGTCATTCAGATCTGCAGCTACCCTGTGTAAATAAAATGGTTTTTGCACAAAAAAAAAAAAAAGGATTCGTGTTACTCTTGTTTCTGTAAAAAAAAATTCGATAGAAATAAATTGAATGAGAATGAGGCTTGTGCATGTGTGTGTGTGTGAAATATATATATAGATATAGGCACAGGCAAGGCTGTGTTGTAAGAAGCTTGTTTCCAAACCACATGGTTCCAGGTTCAGTCCTACTGCATAACACCTTGGGCAAGCTATAGCCTCAGGTCGATCACAGCCTTGTGAGTGGATTTGGTAGACAAACTGAAAGAAGCCCATCATACATATGTGTGTGTGTGTGTGTGTGTCTGTGTGTAAATTTATGTGTGTGTCTTTGTGTCTATATTTGTCCCACGACACTGCTTCACAACCGGTGTCAGTGAGTTTACATCCCTGTAACCTATCAATTTGGCAAAAGTGACTGATAGAATAAGTACCACACTTCAAAAAGAAAAAAAAAACCCCAAAAAAACCTGTTTTTTTACGAAAATTTGATTGATTAAAATTCTTCAATGTAGTGCCCCAGTATGGCCACGGTCAAAAGACTGAAATAAATATAAGACAGAAGATAATGGATCTTGCACCAGTTTGGATGAATCAGTGTTTTAGAAGTTCAGTCAATAGAACTACCTTATAATATTAACTGGCTGAGTATACTAAAATCTATTGTATAATTAATGCAATTAATCTCTGGACTGAGTTGGTAAATCTTTGCAAGTGACAAGTCTGGGACTTCGAATTACCTGTACAACCCATCCAATGAATTTCCACAATACTTCAATCTGCGTAATTTCACTTCCAAAGGATTGAGTCAACACAAGGGCAGAAGACACATGCCAGAAGTATTATGTAGCAAATATTGAATCTTATTGTGTGAAACCTAAACATCTTAACTACTTAGCCATGTGTTCATAGGAGCATATATAAATATATATATATATATATTATATATATATATATATATATATATATATATATATATATATTATATATATATTTATTAGAGAGAGAGAGAGAGAGAGAGAGAGAGAGAGAGAGAGATGTGGAGACACATGGCCTAGTGGTTGGAGCAGCGGACTTGCGGTCAAGGGATCATGGTTTCAAATCTCAGACTGGGCAATGTGTGTTTATGAGCGAAAGACCTAAGATCCACGCAGCTTTGGCAGAAGGTAATGGCAAACTCTTTTGCCACAACTTTCTCTCACCTGCGATGGACCGGTGGGGAACCTATATGCCAAGGAAACTGGGAAACTGGCCCTTATGAGCCAGACGTGGCTCAAGAAGCAACAAATAACAAACAAAACAATATATACACACACACATATGCTGATATATGCTGGTATGAGCTCAAGGTGTGTGGCATCTTGGGCAAGTATCTTTTATTATAGCCTTGAGCTGACCAAAGCCTTATGAGTGGATTTGGTAGATGGAAACTGAAAGAAGCTCATCATGTGAGTGTGTGTGTGTTCCCCACCACTGTTTGACATCCAGTGGTGGTTTGTTTACATACTCGTAACTTAATGGCTCGACAAAGGAGATCACTGGGGTAATTCATTTAACTAAAAACGTTTCAAGGCAGTGCTCCAGCATGGCCACAGTCTAATGACTGAAACAAGTGAGAAATAAAAGATTAAGATATCTAATGTGCATGTGTATTTGTGTGTATACATGCTCTCATTCTCCCTCTCTAGCAGCCTTTAGCCATCCACCCTTTCTGATCTTCTTACCACCATTGCCGCCATCACCACCACTCTCTTCTCTTCACCTTCTTGAACCTCCATGGTATGCTCTCACACCTCATTGCCACCATCTCTCTCTCACTCTCTCCCCATTTTCACCTGATATATTCTCACCTACCCATATATAATATTGGCGAGTCATATATCTCCTTGACAGCAACAAACCTGCTCCTGTCCCTTCTATAAGATTTTAGCCTCTCAACACGTAGGATAAAGCTGCCCCCTTCTCTTCTATATTCCCACGTAGACAAGGAGGCTTTTTTTTGTTTTCCATGATCATCTCATTAGAACTGGTGCCACAAGAAAAGCATTTTTCAATTCAAACCTCTAATAATAGTTTTATTAATTTAAAATGTGATAAAGAAGCTCACTTTCCAACCATCATCATCATCATCATTATAATCATTGTTTAATGTCTGTTTTCCATGCTGGCATGGATTGGACAGTTTGACTGGGGACTGGCAAGCCGGGAGGCTGCACTGGCAATGTTCGTGATTTGAAATTCACTACCTTTGTATGGCACTTTCAGTTAGTGTCTTTTCCCATAGCCTTTGGTTGATAAAATCCTTGTGAGTGGATCTAGTAGATAGATGGCAACTGTAATAAATGACTGTTATATGTATAATTGTGTGTCTATGTATGCATGTGTGAAAACATGTGTATGTAGGTGTGTGTGTATGTATTTCTTTATATTTATACTTGTCTGTGAAACCATTCAACTATGAGCAGTTTCATTCCTGTCAATAGGATGTCTGCTGGCTTTGTACCTTCCAAGACATGTGGAACAAGATATCCATTACTAGAAAAATAAGCAAGGGTTAGTGAGAGGAAAGGCATCCCACTGTAATAAAAATACTTCAATACTATATTCATCTAATCCATGATAGCATGGCGAAACAGATGTAGAAACAAATAAATTTATATAAATTCTTAATTTATATAAATCTTTTCTCATTCTTATTTGATTTAAATCAAGTAAGCAATTCATCCTCATCAATAGACTACAACCAGTCACTTTACTGCAGCTGCACATGAGCATCATAGCATTGGAGGCAATGACCTACCAAACTAAATTTAAGAGTCAGATTCAATTCTTAGGTCTGTCAAGAGCAATAGGGGTCATAAGACCAGAGTTTAATCCTGTTTCAATGGTATAACACCACTTCGCCCAAAATGGGATGCCAGTCCATCACAGGGTTAACTTCCCAGCTACTGGTGGAACTCATTTACAACTGAAAGGATTGCAGCAATATGAAATGAAGTGTTTCGCTCAAGAACACAACACACCACTTGATTCAGGAATCGAAATCATGATCATAAGTTTGTGAGTAAAACACCCTTACCACTAGGCCATGTACCTTCACAGGCTCCATTCTTGGTCATTGCTATTTCACTTACTCTGCTAATGCCTTTGAAATGTAGAATATCAATCGAACTTGCAGTACTCACTCACTGACAGATACTCCTGGTGAGAAAAGGACTATCAAATTGCCTTTTTATTGCACAAATATATGAGATAAATGAATAGCTTTACTTTTACAGACCCTGGATGGTTGAAAGGTAAAGCCAAAACTACTGGAATTTGAACTCAGAATGCTGATACAAGTGATAAACAAACAATACAAATGTGGGGTTAGTATGTGAAGGACTAAAGTTTGCGAAATGCTGCACTAAAGTTAATGCTATACCCTGATATTTTTGTTGTTATTCTCATCCTTTTAAAGCTTAGATCTTATATATGTATGTGTAGGTGCAGGCATGATTCTGTGGTAAGAAGCTTGTTTCTCAACCACATGATTCAGGGTTCAGTCCCACTGCGTGACACCTTAGGCAAGTGTCTTCTATATAGCCTTAAGTGGATTTGGTAGATGGAAGCCTATATTAAATATGTGTGTGTGTCTGTCTGTTTTCCTCCCTCTCTCACTACTTGACAACCAGGGCTGGTGGGCTTATATCCCCATAATTTGGTAGTTTGGTAAAAGAGACCAATAGAATAAGTATCAGGCTTTCAAAAAATAAGTACTGGGGTTGATACATTCAACTAAAAATTCTTCAAGGTGGTATCCCAGCATGGCTGCAGTCTAAAGACTGAAACAAATATAAGATACCATATATATATATATATATATATATATACAAATACAAATATAACCTTGCATTTTTAGAGGTTATTAATTATAAAGAGAAAGACAAAAAAAAAAAACAAAGCCAAAAAACCATGGGTGTTAACCGAAATATCAGCCAGCCACTTCTGATGCCAGCACTTGTGGCTGATTATTGCGTTAATAGTTGACAGAAATGGCATATAACAGTCAGCAGACTGATGTCTGATAGATGTGCAATCCAATAAAGATTCTTGAGAAGAAAACAGAAAACACTAGGCAATAAATATAATCAACTTCAATGCTGTTCTTTATTGACCAAACTCTCATAAAATATCTCATGTGATTCCAGCCCACCCACAAAAGGAAAGAAAACAAAAATCTACAGAAATAATAACAACAACAACATGAAACAACAATTGTCTCAATGTTTTTGAGTTTTGTTCTTTGAGCTTACCAAAATCTTTCTCAGAAGGAAAGATTTTTTTTTTTTAATAGAGGCAAACAAAAAAAAAGAAACAAAAAAAACCAGAAATACTGTACCAATCACATTTTCAACATGTTGCAATCAATTTGCCATTTATTATATAAATGACTTATATTAGAATTCTTTGTAATTTTAACGAGAATTTTTTTTTTTAAGCACTATTTTAAAAAGGGCCGGGCTGATGTTTTGGACCATCAAATTAAGTGGTAAGAAAAAAGACTGGGGTGAATTATTGACGTGTGTGTGTGTGTGTGTGTGTATGTATGTGTAGATATGTATATATGTATGTATATATGTAGTGGAGAAACATGGCTTAGTGGTTTGAGTGTTGCACTCATGATTGTAGGATTGTGGTTTCAATTCGAGAACTGGGCAACACGGTGTGTATTCGAGCAAAACATTTCAATCCTACGATGGACCCAGCGTCCCATTCAGGTGGGGAATGTATATACCAGAGAATCCAGGAAACCAGCCTTATGAGCCCAGGGCTCAAGAAGGACCTGTGAGCCTTGCTTTTGTATGTATGTATGCATACATATATGTATTGTATATATGCATCTATATTATTTGTTTATTAATATTCAGGTATTTTTGTTTTACAGAATTTTAAATATTAAAACTACTTTTTTTGTATCATTAGTACAGAAGTATTAGTTGGCTGTCAGTAAAGGATTAAACAGATACAAGACTAATTTTTGCAAGAGAGAAGATCATTATAGATGCTAATCACTACAACATATTAACACAAGTTATTTTATGAACAGTAATGGGTCAAAGTACAAACTCCAAGAGCCACTAAACAGAACAAAACTAAAGTATGATAACCCAACTGTTATAGCTATCTGTGTGGTTTTGAAATTAACTTTGCACCTACATGGTTTTCAGTTCCATCCTACTATGTGGAACCTTTGTGGAGGCGCAATGGCCCAGTGGTTAGGGCAGTGAACTCGCGGTTGGAGGATCACGGTTTCGATTCCCAGACCAGGCGTTGTGCGTGTTTATTGAGCGAAAACACCTAAAAAAGCTCCACAAGGCTCCGGCAGGGGGTGGTGGCAACCCCTGTTGTACTCTTTCACCACAACTTTCTCTCACTCTCTCTTCCTGGTTCTTGTGTAATGCTGCGATGGACTGGCATCGTGTCCAGCTGTGGGGAACACATACACCACAGAAACCGAGAAACCGGGCCTATGAGCCTGGCTAGGCTTGAAAAGAGCAACGTTTATCATTTATGTGGAACCTTGGGCAAGTGTCTTTACAGCCTTTGACCAAACAAAAACTTGTGAGTGAAATTTGATAGGCATAAACTGTATGTCACATGTGTATGTGTATGCATTTGTTTCCATGAGCCTTCACACTGACATCAATTCAGCAATGGTACATTTGCTCACAATTCCGTAAACTAGATGTCTTTTATCTTGGTGATGTCAGTAGTTTCATGTACAGACCAATGGAATGGAACTACCAACAGTTGATAGCATAAAAGGCATATGGGCAAATTGGATGCAACACAATTTCATCAATGCATATTCAAGAAAAACAGTTCCTCATACATACATTAACCTTTCAGTATCCAGAATATTCTGTCAAATGCAATACTTTTACATTCTTATTGTTTTTAATTAACCATGCATTATTTTGTAGCTCTAAAATTTTGAAGGTGCAATTATATATATTTTTAGAATGGCATTGGAGAGTAGGCATGATAGGCTGGATCTGGCTGGTTAAAATAATATACAGGTAGCACAATTGGGCCACATATGGCTCGTTTAAATGCTAAAGGGTTAAAACATATATCTTCAACTTTGCATATAAACACCAGGGTGATTTCTTGAAATATACTCTTTCTTTTTTACTTGTTTCAGTCATTTGACTGCGGCCATGCTGGAGCACCGCCTTTAATTGAGCAACTCGACACCGGGACTTATTCTTTTGTAAGCCCAGTACTTATTCTATCAGTCTCTTTTGCCGAACCGCTAAGTGACGGGGACGTAAACACACCAGCATCGGTTGTCAAGCAATGCTAGGGGTACAAACACAGACACACAAACACATACACACACTTATATATATATATACATATATATGACAGGCTTCTTTCAGTTTCCGTCTACCAAATCCACTCACAAGGCATTGGTCGGCCCGGGGCTATTAGCAGAAGACACTTGCCCAAGATGCCACGCAGTGGGACTGAACCCGGGACCATGTGGTTGGTTAGCAAGCTACATACCACACAGCCATTCCTGCACCTAATATATATATATATATATATATATATATATATATATATATATATATATATATATATATTATATATATATATATATATATATACATATTTGAAAATAGTACATCTTATATGTTATTGATTAAGTACTATACTTGAAAAACAAACAAGGGTTGGTAAGAGGGAAAGCAACTAAGTCCGTTCATGACCATGCCAGACACATACATGGCTACCAAATTGATGTTATCTAAATTCCAATGAAAGAGCCTTATTCCTGGGTTGCTATAAGCTCTTTCTATATTGGTGAGAAATTTAAAAAATAAAATGAGAGTATACATACATATATGTCTACAGAGACATATACATTCATTTAGTCACTATACACACACACACTTGCACATATATATTTATACATATATAAACAAATACACACACACACACATAATTATATATATATATATATATATATATATATATATATAATATATATATATATATATATATATATATATATATTATATATATATAACCATCCATATACACACATAAACACATGCATGAGTGTATGTGTATGCAGAGACTTTCTCCAAGAAACAGAAGGAAAGGAGGGTCGTAGAGATAATAGCAATAAAATGTAATTATTTACAATTACAAGTGAATAAGAATTATAAAATATATAAAAGATCTAAGAAATATTTCTATGGCAACCAAGATTTAATAGCTGACACAGTAAAAAAAATTACAGAAAATTATAAACAGAAATAAATTCCAAAGACCACCATCACCAACCTATAAACACCCTACCAACCTTCCCACCTCAAATAATAAAAGTAAAGTTACTTTAAATCTACCATATAGACTTTTACATATATACATATATACATAAATACAATATATATATATATATATTATATATATATATATATATACACACTTTTGATTTCTGTAACTACTTCAGAATTTCTTTAGAAATCTATCAACAGAATACAACAAAAAATTTAAAAAGCCAAAAAATAAATAAATAAAATAATTTTAAAATAATGAAATATTTAAAAGCTTTGACCATTCTGCACAATAAAAAAAACAATAACATAAACTATAAAAGAAAAATTGCATCTAACATACTATCCATATATTTTTTATTAACTTTTTCCCTTTTAATGAGCAGGAGTTATGTGCCCTTTAGCTGCTGGCTGTTTCAATGTTTTTAGCATTGTGTCAAGGTAAAGTATTATTATTATTATTATTATTATTATTAGTATGTTGGCAACATTGTCTTGTAAGAAAATAGAACAATATAAGGTGCTTGTGATAACTTCATATTTCTTGAAGTAGCTGGCATAGACTGTATAAACAGAAAACACAGCAGTACTCAAAGTCAGGATTCTTCCTTTCACACCAATACCACCACCACCACCATACATATCACCACTAACAACATTCACATATACTTACTTGCACAGACTTACACACACACACACATGCATGTATATACAAAGTCAAAAGATATACACTGGGGTAGATGTAGACAACAAATACAATATATATATACCCGTATGTATGTGTGTGTGTGAGCATTCAAACGCAACCACAAATTTAAACAGAAAATACAGTAACACTCAAAGATTAAAATACCTTACACACACTCAATCATAGATACATATACATACTCATAGTACATACACACAAATACACACACACACTTACATACAAGACATACATACATATATGTATGCATAAATACATACACATGCAAGACATACATAATTACAGACAGACAGATATATGTGAGATGTACAAATTCACAAAACTGCAGATATCTACACAGAGATAGAGACATATTCCCAGAGGTAGCCAAAAACACATTCACATACACAGTCATAAACAGGACTTGTTGCACGCATGCACGCATGCACAGACACACACACACACACACACACACACACACACACACACACACACACACACACACACAGCAGGAGTTATTCTACACGTACACACAACATTTAAACCATACTGAATCATGAGAAATACAGAAAGAAAACATGCCTTCATGAAGTCTATAAAAACAAATGCCTGAAAAATATTATTGAAAAATTCTTTGTTAACCAAGCAATATCCAGATAACGGCTCTTAGATTTTACCAGGTTTCTTCAGCAATGTTTTTACGACTCTTATTTATTTATTCATTCTTTCTTCTTCCATTCCTCCCCCACCCCCCTCTGCCCTCCGCTTTCCCTACCCACCCCCACCTCCCACATACATCATCACTTCTTTGCAGAAATTCCTACATGTTTAGTGTTGATGGCTTTAAAAACAATAAAAAATAAATAAATAAAAAAAAATCTAATCACTTCAAAGACGAACTATTTACTTTGAAGTCCAAAATTACTTATTTATATATATAAAAGACACTTTCATTATTTCTTTCTTTATTATATAATATACATACACTTCTTTTTCTTGCTCTTCTCTTTTTTTCCCATGCGTTTGTGTGCGTGCATTCGTGTGTATATATGTGTGTATATATATATATATATATATATATATATATATATATATATATGTATTTATATCTATATATATATATATATATATATATATATATATATATAGCTTTTCTCATTTGTCAATAAAGGACAATTTCTTGAGAATTATTTCTAAGTTTTCATGAATTAATAAAACTTAATTTCAACAATTTTGAAGTAGTATATACATACTTAACGCACACACACACACACGTGTATATATATATATATGACATTAAATGAAGATGATGATGTTGATGATACACACACGCACATATACAAATAAATATATATATATATATATATATATATATATATATACACACATATGCACATATGAGATTTTTTTTAGTATGGGAAGAAGACACATTCACTGTGGAGAAGAAAAACAACAACAACAACAAACTAAAAACCCATTTTAGCTGGTTTTAACTATTTATACCATTTTTATGAAGCATTTTACTTAGCAGTAACAGAAAGTAATAATAGTTTCCTTTTTGTTTTCCTTAGAGAATGGTTCTAAGAGTACTGATAGCATCATTGCACACACACACACACATACACACACACACTCATACATATTAAAGAGCAAGTGTACAAGCAATAGAGAGGAGGCAGGGGGCACTTGCATATGGTTCTTCTACTCGGTACTATACCAGTCTTATCATAAGACAAGATTCTCTTGACAAGGAGGACAAAGCGAAACAAGCTAACGTTGGAAGTACTGAGCTAGGTTATGGTGGCCTTCCTTGATATCTTTAGATTCTTCATCCAATCTCAATATTTAATTTCATTTTTCTCAGTTCTGCTTGTCTATAACAGAAACAATCATAACAAAAGGCACAGGAGTGGCTGTGTGGTAAGTAGCTTGCTTACTAACCACATAGTTCTGGGTTCAGTCCCACTGCGTGGCACCTTGGGCAAGTGTCTCCTACTATAGCCTCGGGCAGATCAAAGCCTTGTGAGTGGATTTGGTAGACAGAAACTGAAAGAAGCTCATTGTGTGTGTATATATTATATGTATGTATGTATGTATGTATGTATGTATACATGCATGCATGCATGTATGTATGTTTGTGTGTCGGTGTTTGGCCCCCACCATCGCTTGACAATCAATGTTGATGTTTTTAGATCCCCATAAGTTAGCGGTTCGGCAAAAGAGACCGATAGAATAAGTACTAAGCTTACAAAGAATAGTCGATTTGTTCAACTAAAAGTGGTGCTCCAGCATGGCTGCAGTCAAATAACTGAAACAAATAAAAGAATAAAAGAAAACAATCAGAATGCAAACAACAACAACAGCACCAATAGCAAACAAACCTTGCTGTTTCATTGTGTTACACATCTGGTTTGACTATTGTCTGTGATTTTGTTGCTGTTGTTTACCATCTCTCCACCACATGGTCCAGTCCTTGTTGCAGCGTGATGATTTGTGTTCCTCAATGACTTTCAGAGCTATGCCAGCAGAGCACAAACACCTGATAAGGCCACCCATGTGGGACAGGTCAAAGGATGAAGACCACACTAATATGGGTATCCAGACAAAGGAGAGAGACCAGACTAAAGCCCAGACTAATTTGGAGCACTTCTTCCCAGAAGTAAAAGTGGATTTGCATAGAGCCAACACCTCTACCTTGAAAAAAAGCAAAGTTACAAAACATCAATGACAATTCAAAACCAACAAGACGTGGGAAAGAGATCCCAGACTGGAGAACAGTGGAAAAAATTCACCAATGACCTTTACCTCACAGGGAACAAAGGGTTTAAGTAAAGTAAATTAACATTATCGAGTTTTGCAAATATTTATCATTTTTGACTAGTTTTACTACTGTCCACAACTCATTCCAAAGTATCTATTTTCATCTGGTTTTCTTCACTTTAATCTGGATATAATAATGTCCATGTCTACATCAAGTTTTTGGTAACATCAAACCATCAACTGGTTTTACTTTCCATCTATTTTACAGTTTTGTAATTTATACTTTTCTGAAACAGTATTCAACAAAGAGTTAGTCAAAGGAATTTAGTGGCGTTTCTTGAAGACATGTGACAAAGAAAGCCTGATGTTGGCAGTGCAGTGAATGTCTAGTAAGAAGGTATCAAAGTAGCAGGGTCAGTTGTAAATATTGGGGGTTTGACAAACAGGAATTCAGCAATGACACATTCCAAACATTTGTTGGTGTCGACAGACAATTGTCGCTCTGACACTGCTTTCTGTCTGACATCAAACTCTTAAAACTAGTTGAGTCGTTTTACTTATGTTAACCACTCTATGCTGTCAAAGTTTGTATAATTCCTGTGTACCATGTTTCATTAGAAGAAGGTTAATGACTACTTTGACAAAATACTGTGATTTGGAGGGGGGGGGGCTATTAGGTGAGGAGATTCAAAGAGAAGGTATATGATGGAGGTGAGGCTGAAGGAAAACAAGTTCAAAGGTATTGAGTTAAGGATGTATTATTATTGATAATAATAATAATTAAAGCCCTTTCCCAAGTCATATAGACTTGAAAGACTGGTTTCCCATTTTCTGTGGTGTATATATTACCTCCTGGATGGGATGACAGTCCATTGCAGGATTACTCATTTTTGCTAGCAGCGTGGACTGAAGCAACATGAAATGAAGTGTTTTACTCAATAATACAATGCACTGCCCGACCTAAGAATCGAAACCACTATCTTACAATCATGAGTCCAACACCATAACCACTTGGCTAAAAGCCTCCACAAAGATGTAAAATACATAGAATATATACGTAGATAGCAGATAGAAAGGTATGATACAGGAATGTAAAATATTGATGGTAGGTAAAAAGGGGGAATGAAGGGGGGAAAGTTTAAAGGTGAGTGAAATGGTTTTTATTACAGGAAATCAAGGGTTTTGATCAAAGGTTCCCTGACTTTCTTTTTATTTGCTGTGTATTTCTGAATAAATAAAAATATTTTGGCACCCTTTGTGTCCTCCTTTAACTGACTTCAATGTTGTCTACTTAACAAAAAGAAAAGATGTATATATTTTAGCTTGGAAATATAATTTATTCCACAGAAGACTATTAAGTTTTTGTGCCACATAAAAAGTACCTGTGTCAGTGTCATGTAAAATACATGTGTGCTGGTGTCAGAGAAAAAGCACCCAGCACCTAGTACACTCTGTAATGTGGTTGGCATTAGAAAGGGCATCAAGTCATAGAAACTATGCCAAAACAGACAAGTGGAGTCTGGTATGGCTCTCTGGCTTGCCAGCTCCTGGTAAACTGTCCAACCCATGCCAGCATGGAAAACAAATGATGAGGATGATGATAATGATGATGATGACAATGACGACATCGATGATGATGATGATGATGATGACAACGATTCTTTATTTAGATCATCTGAGAATGTTATTTGCAGTCTCTGTAGGTTGCTTGTACTCATCTTATGTTTAGAATTTTGGTTTGTAGTGTTTGCATTTTTAAAAGAAAAATAATTGATTTTCATAGCACACCTAGTTACACCTTGGCACACCAGTGTGCCATAACAGGTCATTCAAAAACCATTGATACAGAGTAACAATTGATGGCAATTAAAACCAATCACAGTCTGTCTTAAGCTTAGAAGTTCAGTAAGCTGCACCTTAAGCAGCTGAGAGGACAAGGCTCTTTCTTGGATGGGATGCCAGTCCACTACAAGGTTGAGCTCCCCACCCCCATATTGCTGGTACTCACTTCAGCAGAGTAAACTGGTGTTGCATGAAATAAAGTGCCTTGTTCAAGGATATAATGTGTTGACTGGTCTGGGGACCAAATCCATGACATTATGATTGAGAGCTCAATACCTTAACCGTTATTCTATAAGCCTTGATGACTCATAAAGGTATATATCAAGATGTGAAGCATAATGGCTTTGAGTCTTTTAAGCCAGAATCTGATCTTGTATTTGAGAAGTGTCTGATCTTGTATTTGAGAATTTCCCTCAACACCACAAGCTTCCACTCACCAAGCAATTGACAAAAGTGCCCAAATCATATGAGAATGTGATTTCAAGTCTATGTAGGTTGCAGATAAATTTATCTTTCATTGCGTTAATACCAGAAGGAAATGGAACAAAAATAGCCCTGAAGAATAGGGAAGCAACGACTACTAAAAGAATCTTTTGGGAAGATTAAAAGACAGTTGCTTGATTTATTTTATGTATCAAAGCTTTAAAATACTAACAGCAAGTTAAAAGGGATGAGTTAGAAAGTATCAAGTGCAAAATATAAATAAATTGTTCAGAAATGTTGTTGTTATTGTAGTTACAAAATTGCTCAAAAACAACATGTACAACAACATGTGTAATATTGCCTCTGTGTAATAAAATATGTGAGGCCATGTTTCCTTTCATATAAGTATGCACAAGACTCAATATTTACAAGGGAAAGCAAAGGAAATTGTGTGAATTTGATACTTCTCCACAAAAGTAAGACTGCTGCACAATCTCATCATAACATTACTTGCTGTTATAGTTTTTTTTTTTTTGCAGCTTTACATCTAAACTTTTATGCTCTGCTCTACATTAACCTTTTGTTCCCCTATTTCTGTTGAAATTCATTGCCTTTGTTTCACATAATTCTGAAAATAACGAAGAATTTAGTAAAATAACTTTGTCATGGTTTTAAGTTGGTGTTATGAATATAAATTAGCATGAAATTTTGATGAAAAGTTTCAATTTAGATTACTCTGAAACAGGAAATTTATATCATGGTTCAAGTGTGGTTTCAGGTGGTATCAAAGGATTGAAATAGGCAATCTGTGGATTCTGTAGATTTTTAGATAAAAATAAAATGAAAAGAAAATACCAGTGGAAATGATTTTATACCACATGTGCATGTGTGTGTCAGTGTGCTTCTGTGTGTGTGTATGTGCTTTCTTTTAGGTGCAGGTGTGGCTTTGTGGTAAGAAGCTAGTTTTCCAACCACATTGTTCTGAGTTAGTTCAGTCCCACCACATGGCATCTTGAGCAAAAGTTTTCTACTATAGTCTCAGGTTGACCAAAGCCTTGTGAGAGGATTTGGTAGATGGAAACTGAACAAAGCTTGTTGCATATATATATGTATGTGTGTGTGTGTGTGTGTGTGTGTGTGTGTACATATCAATATGTGTGTATCTTGTGTCTGTCCCTTCAACATTGCTTGACAACCAGTAGATAAAGTACTAAGCTTCAGAAAAAAAAAGTCCTGGGGTCAATTTGCTCCACAAAAACCCTTGAAGACACTGCCCCAGCATGGCCACATTCAAATGACTGAAACAAGTAAAAGATAAAAGATATATATATATATATATGTATGTATGTATCAAAGGGCGGAGGAACTCTTGAGAGTCAACAGCCATCCAATAAATGTCTTAAGGCTGTATCATGCACAGGGACATAGAAATAATTGGACTGAATACCCGATTATGCGGTTAAACCATTGGGATTGAAGGATTCCTAGCCTTTGTTAGGGCATCCTTCTAGGAGAAGGTAACTCAGGTAACTGGGATAACTCCAACATCAAACCTGCGGCTCAGTGGTTACCGATGATGTTGACTTGTTCTTCTTTTCGGATTATGGCTGCTGTTGCTTAGTGAGTGGGATTGACTCAGTGCACAGCCTTTCCTCACTTTAAAAAAAATCTTCTTGCACAGGCATTGCATGATAACAACATTGATAAAGCTTCGTGCAATGGCCATACTCGATAACGAGGGGGCAGCCACCATGCATGCATGCATGCATGCATGCATGCATGCATGCATGTATGTATGTATGTATGTATGTATGTATGTATGTATGTATGTATGTATGTATGTATGTATGTACGTATGTATGTATGTACACACTCACACACAGGGATAATCTCCCTTCTTCCCAAGATGCAAGTAACATTCACGGCAGATCTGTTGTTGATTCTTCATAGCCAGTGAAACTGAGGTGCATAGAATTTAGAGCATGGCTTCAATATGCAATAAAACTCCTGCAATGGATTTGAACTCGAGAGCCATGAGTCAGTACATTAATGCCATGTCCATGCAACTATTCCACATGCTAACAGCATACAAGCATACCCTGACACAAACATGCAAACACACAAATATGTGTGTTTCTATGTTTGGACATGCATGTGTTTGTATGAATAAGTATTAGCCAGCAAAGCTTTGACTTCACTGGCAATAAAATTATTATTATTATTATTATTATTAGTATTAGTAGTAGTAGTAGTAGTAGTAGTAGTAGTAGTAGTGGTATTAATATTATTATTTTATTTGATATATGTATGTGTGTATATATATATATATGTATATATATATATATATATATATATATATATATATATATATATATATATATATATATATATATATATATGCATATATAAATATTTATAAGTATTTATATGTAATATAAATATACATATATTTACTTGTATATGTATATATATATATATGTGTGTGGTGTGTTGTGTGTGTGTGTGTGTGTGCATATATTTATATATGTATATGTATGCATATATATGATTATATAGATATGTGATTATATACACGTATGTATATACATATGTGTTTATGATTATATACATGTGTATATGTATGTGTGTGTGTAGGATAGAAAACGGACATTACAAGATCATGATGATACACACGCACACACAGAGGGAGGGAAGGAAGGAGAGAGAGAGGAAGAGAGAGAGAGAGAGAGAGGGAGTTGGTGAGAGCAACATATGCACACATGCATGTATGCTTTGCAAAAATAAAAGAACATAAAATGGGAAAAATTAATAACCTGAAAATCTGGAAATATTAACCAAATTCTAAACTGTCAAAGATTATGGGGGGAAAAAATATATGTTCTGTTCTTCAAGAAACAGCTTCATAAAATACTCATGTTTCAGATATAATTTCGTTGTAATAAAAATAATATACTTTCGGAATTCTTTTTTTTTTTTTCTTTAAGAGTATGTTACTTATATCTAAGTGTGCTTTTCTTTATGTATTTTAAAATATTTCTTTTTTTCTTTCTTTCATCCAGTTTTACAAGGAAAGGGTCGCAATGTGCTGAGGTAAAATATATCAAACACAGGGGAGTCCTCACCCCTCTTCTCTGTGTTTAAAAACGAGTTTGTTTTCCATATATGTGTGTCTGTGTGTAAATGTATGCGTGTGTGTGTGTGTGTGTGTGTGTGTGTGTGTGTGTGCGCGCGCGTGTGTGTGTGATTATCATCACCAGTTAACATTTGCTTTCCATGCCATATAGAAATATATACAAAAACATATATATCGTTTATCTTTCACATGCTTCAGCCAGTAAGCTGTGGCTATGCTAGTGCACTGCTGTTCGAGTTGCTGCACTTTATATTTGTTGCTTGGTGAATGAGAGAGTTTGAAATTGCTGCCTTCATATGTTTCTATTGTCATGAAGCAGGTTCATCTCATATTCTAGGTCAAGTTGCATTCTGAAGACATCTGCATTCACACAATGTAGATCCCTTAAGTCTCTCAGTATACACTGAAAAGCTATAGGTGTTTGAAGCCTGTAATATTACAGTATCTGGTCCTAAATGTGGATTGCAAAGATGAGATATTTGACACTATTCAGTGGCATCATGTTTTGGGATTAGCATAGCTTTCAATGGCAGAATTTGGTGCAAGTCCTTCCTGGATTTTCCAGATATATATGAATGCATGTCTTTCCTGTTTTCACTCTAGGGAGTCAAGTCTTAGCTCTTCTAATTTTTCCCAGTAGCTGATCTGATGCATTGAAGCAATCTTCTTCATATAACAATGATGGATACTTCAAGTTCCATCATCAATTTTGCACTATGTGATTGACCACAATCGAAAGCAATACTCTGGATCAGTGGTTCCCAAAGTGGGTAGTATTTCCTCCCTCCTGGGGGGGCGGTGGAAAGTCCCAAGGGGGTGTTGAAGAAAAGTGGGGCAATAATGGGGTGGTAATTCGTGTAAAAAGTCGGGCAATAATGGGGTAGCGATTTATGCAAAAAGTGGGGCAAAAATGGGGTAGCGATTTATGCAAAAAGTGGGGTGAGAATGGAGTAGCGATTTATGCAAAAAGTGGAGCAATAATGGGGTAGCGATTTAAGCAAAAAGTGGGGCAATAACGGGGTAGCGATTTATGCAAAAAGTGAGGCAATAATGGGGTAGAGATTTATGCAAAAAGTGGGGCAATAATGGGGTAGCGATTTATGCAAAAAGTGGGGCAATAACGGGGTAGCGATTTATGCAAAAAGTGAGGCAATAATGGGGTAGAGATTTATGCAAAAAGTGGGGCAATAATGGGGTAGCGATTTATGCAAAAAGTGGGGCAAATATGGGGTACTAATTTATGCAAAAAGTGGGCTGAGAATGGGGTAGCGATTCATGCAAAATCAACAAAATAATGGGTTCGTTAAGTTAAGTTTTATTTGTGAAATACAGTTGCTTTGAATGTGCTTCAGGAAGAGGTCTATGTTTGTGATGGTTAGTTGGGGTGGGGGCATTAAGAATGTGTCAAGGGGGCAGCAGTCTGAAAATAATTGGGAACCACTGCTCCAGAGGGCTGAGGAGAAAATGATGGTCCTCCTGAGGACCATCATAGTTTCCTGCACTCTTAGTCTAAAAGTTCTTAGCCCCATCTGGTTAGACATATACATTTCATAATGATCTTAGTAACTTGTAAATGAAAAGATGCTTCATGTCCTATGTTAATGCTCAGGTTACATACTGCACTCCTATTCTAGTGCATGTGTGTGTGGTCCTCCTTTATTTATCCTTCAAGGTTTAACCCTTTAGCATTTAAACTGGCCATATCCGGCCCAAATATTCTCCCTGTTCTGTGTTCACACTAACCAGATCTGGCCTCTCACATGTACCCTACAATGTCATTCACAAAATAAACAATCACATCATTGAAATATTGAAGCTATGAGATAATCCATGGTTAATTCAAGACAACGTGAATAAATAAGCATTACATTAAAGTAATCTGAACACTAACGGTTTTAATGTAATAAAAAGAGGTTACAGAAGGAAATTAACAGATGGTATGGCCAGCAGTATAGGCAACAGACATAATAAAAAAATTCTTCAAAATTGCATCAGTGCTAATAACGATAAATTATTTATTAAATGATTATAAGACATCTCTCATCTGTGTAGGAGGATTGTGGTCTTTCACAGACGTTCTTTATGGGAGGGTTCCAGTTCAGCATAACAAGCTTACAAAACACTTGTTAATTAGCTGGTACTCCCACTGCGTGCAGTATCTAACTGGACTACACAATATTGCCTAATTACAGCTAATTACACTGGGTTATTGTGAGTTATAGATTTGTTTAGCCAGGGTGATAACATAGTGATAATAGCAGGATATAAGCTTATTCCTCTCTTTAGTATACAAGCTATTATCCTATATTGGCCTAGAAAGTGTAGTAGATATCAAAATAGCCCCAGAACATACCTTTCAGTTCTTTTGCCAACAGTGAAAGGATAAAATGCAAAACTGATTTTAATAGTCAAAACTCATGATATTGAAGTTTAAAACTTAATACTATGACAGCATTTAATCATTTCATCCACTCCACTCTATAGAGCCTATATAACTGGTTTCATATTTTTGTATGAGGCCAGTAATTTTGGGAGAAGGAGTAAGTTGATTACATTGACCCCAGAAGTCAACTGGTACTTACTTTATCAACCACAAAAGAATGAAAGACAGTGCCAAGATCTGGTGATGTCAACCTTCTCTTTCATCATTTCAAGGTCAATAAAGTACCAGTTCTGTACTGGGGATGGGGGTTGATTGATTGAGTCTTCCTTTCTTTTTCTCTCTCTCCCTCTCAAACTGAAAAGGCCACACAAGGTCCAGTTTTTCTTATCGCATGGTGTCTTACATATTTCACTGACCCTGAGAGATATGCTGACGGAGACCAAGCTCCTTGTATCCTCATACTGGACAAATCAAAAGGTAGAGGTAAAAATGGGTTTGTGTAGGGCCAACAGCTCTATCTAGAAAAAAAAAAAGCAGAGTTACAGAAGCACCAATAGTAATTTAAAACCGACAAGACATGGGAGTGGAAGGCATTCCCTCAGGGAAACATGATGTGGTGCAGCAAAATCGCCCCCACCACCACCACCACCACTGAAAAAACCCAACATTCTGCATTACACATTAGGTCCTAACCTGGAACCCACAAGGGAGCTGGAAGAGAGGATGCCCTAAAAATAGTTGGGGGTGGGATACTAAGTCAGAGCTATAAAAAAAAATGCAGGGATCCTACTGGAGAGAAGCAGAAAAGATACCCCAAAGTTGAGAACAACAGAAAAAAGTCGTTGATGATCTATGTTCTACAGGGAGCAAAGGGCGTAACTAACTAAACAAAAATGTAAAAGATAGGATCTGCTAAAAGAAATACCCAAGACACATCATGATATATATCATGATGGTGCTCCTAAGACACCATTAAAGGGTTGAGAACCCAAGGTGAGGACATAACTAATGAGTTTCTTTTTGCTTTTTAATCTTGCGGTTGTGAATTTGAGTCTCCCTATTTTTTTTTTTTTTATTTTATCTAGTTTCAGCTCACGAGCTGTGGCCATGCTGGGGCACTGCCAGTGAAGAAATTTATGGACGTCCTCTTTAATGCTACATTAATCTTTTCTGAATTATCAGTTTTTATAAATGGCTTTCTATGGCATTTAATTGGTGAAAGGTAAATCTCCATATAGCATTTAATACAAGAAGGAAAAATTGAACTTACTACTGAAAGTCAATGAAACACACAGCAATTCCATAGTACTGTCACTGTCTACAGTAGTAGTGATTGGAAGTACTAATTTCTGCAATACCATTTACTTAAGAACTGGGTAACCATAGTCACTGAGAGCATTTAAACCCATGGTTTTCAACCATCTTTTACCTATGGACCCCTCTGATTACTATTTTATTCTGGTGGACCCCCATAGCTGTTCAATGTTTAAAAACTAATTTTATAGGTACTGACTGGCCCTCATGCCGGTGTCACATAAAAGCACCCACTACACTCTTAGAGTGGTTGGTGTTAGGAAGAGCATCCAGCTGTAGGAACGTCACCAGATCAGATTGAGCCTGGAGCAGCCTCTGGCTCACTAGTCCTCAGTCAAACCGTCCAACGCTTGCTAGCATGGAAAGCAGACATTAAACGATAAATGATTCTTTCAGAATGCCTATTTTGTATTTTACTCTTTTCTAGGAGATGTTTCAGAGACTGGAAACATGTTGAACTATGTAAAACATTAGAAGGAAGAAACCAAGCTGTTTCTTGCAATAAATATATCTTTGATCTTTTACCCGTTTCAGTCATTTGACTGTGGCCATGCTGGGGCACTGCCTTGAAGAGTTTTAGTCGAACAAATCGACCCCAGGATTTATTTTCCTTTTTAAACCTAGTACTTTTGCTGAACTGCTAAGTAATGGGGGACATAAACACACAAACATCGGTTGTCAAGCATTGTGGGGAGACAAACACAGACTCAAAGCCATACACACATACAACAGGCTTCTTTCAGTTTCCGTCAATCAAATCCACTCACAAGGCTTTGGTTGGCCTGAGGCTATAGTTAAAGACATTTGGCCAAGGTGCTAAGCAGTGGGACTGAACCTGGAACCATGTGGTTGGGAAGCAAACTTCTTACCACACAGCCATGCCTGTGCATATCTAGAGCAAAATTTTTTCATGCACCCTTTAAATAAAACTGTGGATCTCCAATTTAATACTTTGCTCACATGGACTACCAAGGGTTATATGGACCCCAACGGTTATGTGGACTGCCAGGGGTTATGTGGATCCTGGTTGAGAACCACTGATCAACACAAACTTCTACTATTAACACTGAAGAAGACATCCAACCATCCAGTGGTTATCAAGCACACCAACCTGAAACCAACGAGGGAAAAGAATACACCGAATAATGTTGTCCCGGATAAACTAAGTCTGTAAATAAAAACAAGACAGGATGGTCACAGCTGGAATGCTTTTAATTATATACTTGCTTGATCAAGACTATCCTGGGACAACGCAAGAGGCACAGCAATGAAAACAATCCCTCAATCACAAGTACTTTCTCACTGTCAAGTGAATTATTTCTCAGAAGAATTTTTCCTGATTTTTATCAGTTTCATCAACAGGGTCACAAGATCTTATCTTTGGCTTAACAACTGACTTAGCATATGAAGCAATTTTCAGGGGTTGGAAAGAAAAAATGTTGCTTTTAAAAAAAAAATGTTCACACACACACACATCTATATACATTCAAGAATATGTTTTCTTTTGTTCTGTCTGTCTGTCTGTCTGTCTCTCTCGTTTAAAAATTTTTTTTCCTTAGGATTTCATTCCAGACATTTTTATTCATTTCGGCTGTGAAATGCCGCTACTTGTGTTGTAATGAAATAAGTCTGTACAAAAGATGGATTGTTAGTAATATAATAAGAGAATATAATTTCCTAAGCCTAATAATTCATTGCAGCTTTTATCAAATAGCTTTCTGATAAATCATTTGAGTAATTGATAACTAGGTGTGCCTATGTCAGTTGATTTATTACAAACCACACTGTCTTTTAATATCCTAAAATAGCCAAACAACAAAACTGTAAATGTGATGTTAAATCTAATTTTAAGTTTAACCATAAACTATAAACTCTGCCTACTATAAAAGGTTGCGGAATATTCAATGTCAAGAAAGCACAGATTTCAAAAAATTATGTGTATGTTAATATAAATACATACATATACCTATATAAATATATATATGCGTGTGTGTGTGTGTGTGTGTATATATGCATATATGTATGTGTATATATATATATACACACACACATAGGTGTGTGTGTGTGTGAGTATATATATGTATATGTGTATATATATATATATATATATATATATATATATATATATATATATGTGTGTGTGTGTGTATATTTGTGTGTGCATGTTATATATATGTAAATGGCTTAGGTTCTTTGTATATTTCAAATCTCTTGTCTCAATTTAAACAACAATTGGAAGTAAAAAGGAAACAAAATGAAATATTTCTGTGATTAGAGAAGAAAACTTCATTTGCCTCCAACATACACTCCGTGTGTGTGTGTGTGTGCGTGTGTGAGGGGAAGTAGCAACAACACAAATACTAAAACAAGAAAAATATTTCCAATGTAGACTTTTAAATGATTTACTAGTTACAGCGGCATAAAGAAAAACACACTAACATACCCGCATGCATGCATACACATGCACACACAAAATTAAAATGGAAGATAAAGTCATTGCAAGCATGATGGATGATTTATATAGGTTTAAAAGAAACACATATATACATACATGTGTTAGAGTATGTGTGCATATATATATATATATATATATAATATATATATATATATATATATATATATATATAATATATATATATATATATATATATTTGTGTGTGTATGTATATATATATATATATATATATATATATATATATAATATATATATAATATATATATCTATATCTATCTATCTATCTATATATATATATCTAACTATCAATCTATTTATCTATATATATATATATATATATATATATAATTATATATATATATATATATATGATGTATGTGTGTGTACGTATATATGTATGTATGTATGTATGTATGTACAAAGATATACCTGTATAGATGCACATAAGCATGCTTGTATATTAAAGTATGAGTATGAATATATAATGTACAACACTTGGCAGTTCTACGTGTGTCATATAAGAACAGAATGAGTGGGTCGGAAAGAAGAGTGTATGTATATATGTGAGTGCATATTTGTGTGTGTGTGTGTGTGTGTGTGTATGGGGAGAGAAAGAGAGGGAGAGAGAGAGATAAAGGTTTAATTGACTTTGAGGATGGACCAATAAATCAAAATTTCTAAGAGTCAAATGGTTTGAAATGTGATCAGAATAAATACTCTTTCTCACCTTCCCACTCTCTTTCTCTCGTTCTTTGACGCAAATGCCAAAACACACTTCTTCTACCTCCACCTTTCCTCACCCCATCCAACCTCGTCATATACCTACACATACAAACACACACACAACATAGACACAATCATACAAACACTTGGAATAGAGTAGGCATTCTCCTGCTTGTACCAAATACACTTCCTTTTACATATAAAATACACTTTATACCTCCTATCTCTTTTTATTTTTCTTCTATATAATTAACCTTTGATGTCCTCACACACCCTCCCAATGGTTTATAGTTTTTTCCTTGCAATCTGCATGTGTACAGTTCTTCATTGTAGAATACAATAATATATAGCCAAAACTATGCGGCCACGACGACCACCACCACCATTGCTACCACCACCACCATTGCTACCACCTCCATCACCACCACCACCACCACATGTTCCATTTTGGCTGTCTGTGAAGGAGGTATAGAAAGAGGTAATGAAAGAATGAAGTACAGTTCCTGAAGCCATTTTCTTTCCTTCTTTTTTTTTTTACAGTTATTATTATTATTATTATTATTGCTTGACTCCAGGTCAGGTCTCACTAAACAGACCCATAATCAAAAGTGTTCTCTTTCCTTTTTTTTTTTTTGCCCCAAATATAATAGATTAAGGACTACATCGCCCATCATTTCTTTTCCCTTTTTTGCAAGATAGTAGGCTATGATTTGAAAGAGACCTGGTTCTTTATCTAATATGTTGAGCAATCATATCCGTTAAGCAGCTAATGATGGATGTATAACATTTGATGTGCAAATTGACTGCAAATCTGTATCCTGTGTTCTTGTGGTTTCAAGTTGCTCTTCATTGAAATTCCGGTTCTCATAAGGTTCAACTTGCTTAGAGGTTCTCCATCCCTTGGCTTATGGTGGTTTTGCTGTTTAAATAATACAACTCAGTGATATTGCATCACTGTCTTTCATAAGGGTTCTAATTCTGGTGAGGATAATACTTCTTCAAGGGGTTTTAGTTTACCGAGGTTTTGTTGCTCATAATAGCTCCCCTACTGACATATTTTGAACCTACAAGGGAAGAAGCTAAATGGCTGACTAAATTAAGATTTGGATTATCTTTTCTTCAATCAGGAATTCCAATCCTTCATAGGGGTTCTAATTCTAGTGAGGATAATACTTCTTCAAGGGGTTCTAGTTTACAGAGGTTTTGTTGCACATAATAGCTCCCCTACTGACATATTTTGAACCTACAAGGGAAGAAGCTAAATGGCTGACTAAATTAAGATTTGGATTATCTTTTCTTCAATCAGGAGTTCAAATCCACTCAAGCATTCTGAATCATGTTTCTGACAACACTTTATTCTATATAAATTCAGTGAAGCTAACTGTAGGGAACAGGGTCCAGAATTTTAAGGATACATTCAGGATGACTAATGACTTGATAATGTAACTATGACCAGGAAGGATTAAACAACAGACTAGAAAGAAATACTGTAGCATAGATAAGCTTAAGCTCTTGTTAATTTACTGTTGTGAATAAAATTCAGCTGCAACATGCTGATACCTCATTCAGTGGAAATATATCTTTTATCAATGTAACATCAAAATAATTGAAGTTAAGTGATAGACTAGTGAATAACAGAGGCTTATAAAAAGATTAAAGGCATACTTTTATGTGGGTTAGGAACATTTTGACATAATGGTAACTGGAACACAAACTAGGGCTTGATCAACTTTGGCTGGGTTCCTGGGTGAGGTTTCCTGAATTTTAAAAAACCTCCAACACCTATTGAAATAATGTACATTATTTACATTTGACGGATATTTGTCCTCATCTTGTTTGTTGTTAACACAATGTTTCAGCTGATACACCCTCCAGCCTTCATCAGGTGTCTTGGGGAAATTTCGAACCTGGGTTCTCATTCCTAAGGTATTTTTTGATATTATTATTCTTATTATTATTATTCAGATCACAAGTTTGATTCCAAGCAGTGACCTGAACAACAACAATGCCGCCACCGCCGCCGACGCCAAAGCCTGCACTGGATTTCTGGGACTGTTTTGGCAGGATTTTTACAGCTCGATGCCCTTCCTAACACCAACCACTCAGCAGAGTGGACTTAGTGCTTTTTACATGGCAGAAGCACAGGTGAGGTCAGTTTTGGCGAAGTTTTTACAGCTGGATGCCCTTCTGAACACCAACCACTTTACAATGTGGACTGGGTGCTTTTAAGTGGCACCTGCACTGACAGGGTCACCAAGTACTTGCAAGGCAAAAACTTTTAAGAGGGGAGGAAGCACTGGAGGAGATGATGATGAAAAGGCTATAATGAGACAGATATAGGTATCTTGCTGAAGAGGAAGTACAAGAATACCAAGCTGGAGAGAGAAAGATCAGGAATGAAGACAGAAACAGGTGTGCTACCACAATGAAAATACACAGTTGCCAGGGGAAAATCTACCAGGTTCTTGAAAAATGAACTACAACAAAAATATGTTCACCCACACAAAGATTCATAGCAAAAGTGTGTGGACAGTTTATCAAAATATATCTTACTATAAACAGTTGAATGAAAAAGCAATTGACTGAGGCAACAGTTGCTTGAATCAACAATTAATTGAATAACAGCAAATATTATAACTATTTTCTTTTTAAAATGTTATAGTGTTATATTTTATTAAAATGTAAAACAATTAACAAAAAACAAAACACTTGATCGAAGTGCCACAAAATAGCAGAATTCAACTAAGTGTCTTAAAAAGCTCACTGAATCATTTTATGAGTACTCTA
>NC_043013.1:27969120-27974120 GCF_006345805.1 Octopus sinensis
TGGCTAAAATATTGTGTGCTTATTATTAAATCACAATGTGTGTGTATACATACATAAACACATACATATACATCTATATATGAGTATGTATATATAGATATGTACTTATATATGTATAAATAGATATGTACTTATATATGTATATATACGTAAATAAGTGTATGTGTACACACACACACACACACACAAACATATATAAGGAGGGGAGGATGCGTTTTCATTAGTTTGTGTGTGTGTGTGTGTTTATCTTTCATCACTATATCTTAGTGGAAGATGCAGACACTGATGAGGAAAACCACAAAACTGATGTGGGAAGCAGAATCACTTGAAAGACACTCCCTAGATTCTGTTTCCTTGATTCTGTTGTAAGGTTGGGAGTGAATGGCCTGATGAAAGCCCTTAACTAATCTGACTATTATTTACTAACAATAATATTTTTTATACACCCAGGACTAATACCCTTTTTTTTTTTTTTTTTAGGAGGGGTAGCCACAACAAGACATGCACCAGGCATTCCATTCATTTCCCAGCTCAAAGAGGCGAGCCCTGTTCTTTGCTCATGTCAGGGCATAGAACGCAAATCCTGTATCAACAGCAGGGCTTGACATTATATGCTGGTTTACCCCCGCCCGCATCATGCTGGTTCCATACCCCTTTGAACAATATCAAATTCACTCATCTGTCCACAAACACTCTCCAATTAAATATATATACACACACGCATACAAATACCTATATAAATATATATAAATATACTTATATAGGTAATTTTCTGTATGTGTATATGAACACCAATACTTATACACACATACAGACACACACACACACACACACAAATATATAGGTAATTATGTGTGTGTATATGGACACACATTATACATTGTTATAAATCCGTCTAATAAAGGCCCGAAACATATGTACCGCTGAATCCTTGGCATCATGTTTTTATTTTGATTAATATATATATATATATATATAAACATCAATACTTGTGTGTGTGTAAAAGTATCGTTGTTTGACTCTTTGCCCTGAAACAATTCCAAAATTTTGAAATTTGGCATAGAAATTCAAATTCATTCTAGAATAATGCATGAAGGAAACAAAAGCAGGTCAAGAATCCTCAACCTGTAGGACAATATCTGTATATTTCATTATAGCATGACCAACTACAAACGTACACACACACACATGCCCTTTGAGTTTGACAATCTGTCACCATGACAACAAGCACTGTCCATAGATGTCCTTATAAATATACAGTCTTTTGATTTCTATGTTTTCGATGAATGCTTCATTACATATAAGATTTTCTGTCTAATTCCATTTCTCAATGAACCGTTACCTATAAAAAAACCTCCTCTAAGTGATTTAAGTTTAATATATAAAAAAAAAAGGGTCAACACTACACAAATATAAACATCAAAGTTATTCTTTTGATTTCCATGTTTTGTACATCAAGATTTGTTAAGTACATTAGAGAGTGCTGCTGAAAAAAAAAAATGTTTTCAAATTGAGAGTAAGTCTGTCTTTAACATCTGTCCAAATTTATTTCTATGAATTGCTTAAGGCACAGGAGTGGCTGTGTGGTAAGTAGCTTGAAGCAAAAGTCGGGGGGGGCGCTTTCTGACTTCTCCCATCACCATCTTCATCCACCACCACCATCATCCATTAATGTCTTTGTCCAGCCCGTAGCTACTCTGTGTGCTGCCCTTGTGGCAAATTAAATGAAATAAAGTAGCTTGCTTACCAACCAAATGATTCCGGGTTCAGTCCCACTGTGTGGCACCTTGGGCAAGTGTCTTCTACTATAGCCTTGGGCCGACCAAAGCCTTGTGAGTGGATTTGGTAGACGGAAACTGGAAGAAGCCTGTCATATATATGTATCTATATGTGTGTGTTTGTGTATCTGTGTTTGTCCCCACCAATATCGCTTGTCAACCGATGCTGGTGTGTTTGCATCCCTATAACTTAGCGGTTTGGCAAAAGACACCGACAGAATAAGTACTAGGCTTACAAAGAATAAGTCCTGGGGTTGATTTGCTCAACTAAAGACAGTGCTCCAGCATGGCTGCAATCAAATGACTAAAACAAGTAAAAGAGTAACTCTTTAGTATTCAAACCAACTGTATCTGGCCTAAATATTCTACCTGTTTTATGTTCAAATCAGTCGGGTCCAGCCCCACACATCTACTCTAAAATGTCCTTCTAAAAATAAGCAATCATTATCCAAAAATCTCAAGGCTATAAGAAAATGCCTGGTTAATTCAAAACCATATGAATCAATAAGCATTATGTTTGATAGAATAATAAGGCGGCGAGCTGGCAGAATTGTTAGCGCGCCAGGCGAAATGCTTAGTAATATTTCGTCTGCCGTTACGTTCTGAGTTCAAATTCCGCCAGGTCAACTTTACCTTTCATCCTTTCAGGGTCGATAAATTAAGTACCAGTTACGCACTGGGGTTGATGTAATCGACTTAAACCCTTTGTCTGTCCTGGTTTGTCTCCTCTATGTTTAGCCCCTTCTGGGCAATAAAGAAATAAGAATAATCTGAATGCTGAAGAGTTAATAAAAGAAACAGAAAGAGTACAGTAAATTTCCTGATGGAAATGGAAAATCCAATGTTTTGGACTGAATCGTTCTTCAGAGTTAAAGAGGAAGAAACTAAAAGAAAGACAGGAGAGTTTTACATCCTATGTATTTGAGAAACTGGAACGCATGACAACTGCTTAATAACTTAACTTCTGACTTTCACCAAACTCAAAAAACTATTTACCAATTCCATGCAGACTGTCTCTCTCTGTTTCTAGCATAATTACATGTCAGTGTCCCTCTTCGCTTAACTTCATTTCCTCATAACTTTCTTAATTATGTAAATTTTTATAATCAAATTTTGGAGAGATACTTTTTCAGACATAGCTACTTCTTCTCTTCATAACTTTCTTAATAATGCAAATTTTTTTAAAAAACGTTTTTCAGAAAAACATTTTAAAAGGTATAGATTAAGATTATGCTGATCAAATTTTAAAAAAAAGCTGTTTTTACATCATAGAAGCCTGAAAAGCATTCAACTTATCTGCATTAAAATGAAAAATATATGCACATATATTTCTATATAAAATAAACACATAATAATTAAATCATTTAACAAAAATAATCTAAAAATTTCAATCCAATTTGCACCAGGGTAATTCCAATAACTCTGGTTGCATAAATGTGCATATGAATAAAAACACTGCTAGAATAGTATCTACCAGAGCAGGGCATCATATATATAAATGTTATTAGATATGGAAGCAGTATTAGTTCAAAATAACATTATGTACATCTCATTTGACATGGCTATACTGTAGAAAGCCAGAAAACTGTGGTATTCATCATGAGGAAACATCTTGTATAGACGTTAAGTGTAGCAACAACAATAAAGGATTACACACACACACGTTCAAGTAAAACTGTTGGATTGTATCTTAATACATTTCTTATCTCAAATCTTCTCTATCATTACAATTATAAAAAACAAGAGTTGTTATATCACAACAGTTACTATGTACCCAAACATGTATGTAATAGTTTAAATGGCTTGTCTAAACAACAGGATTTTATTTAAATTCAAAGCAACTAAATCTTTCATTCTGCATTTGAAGCCTCCATGTTCATTTATGCCCACAGTTGGTAGGGGTTTCAAGAAACTGGAGGACAAGAAAAATCCTTTCAGGCAGTTGGGAAAGAGAGGAACATCACACAAAAGCAATTGGTTATTTAATCAAGTGGAATATGAATTTTAAATTCTAATACATTTCTGCATATTTGCTTAACTTTATTGTAAATATTAAAATGATTTAATTGATGACTGGTTTCAAAGAGAAGAAACTATTCTTTGCTGGTTCGTTAAGTTTTGCATTCTTAAGTAGATTATAACAATGAAAGCTGGGAGAACTATAAACCACACTTTATATTCGATTTCAATAAATCATCCTCATTATTACTTTAAAGGTTTAGATAGGAGGAATTACAGTGGAAATAGTTGATAAAATTTATGAGCAACTAATAAGCATGGATCACATACACTCACTTTGATGTTGTTTTATCAGTTTTTGTAAAAGAGAATATGATGTGACAAATCTTAAAATAATCTTATTGCATGCTGATGGAGTCAATTCTGTCATTTGAAACACAGGTAATAGAAAAACATTGATATATTTTATTTCTCTTTGTAACTGAATCTAAACAATTCATTGAACATTCTTACTTAATCTTATTCAATTACTTATACTCTCCTTAACTACATGTAATATCTGCTTAAACTATCTTACTGGTCATTTCCAATGCTTTACAATCTCCTGACTGTTGCTTCAATACAATGGGACCCTATTATATGTAAACGTGGAATTGAATACATGGTAACTACACAATTTCATTCTGGTGTGTAAGACGACATACATGGTGTTGCTAATGTATTCAATAACCTGAAATACTAAAGAATCTTTGGGCTATATTCATAATCCTTATATTTTGGGGGAGGAGGGGTAGTCAATTACATCACCACCACCCCCATGCTTAACTGGCACTTGTTTGATTGGCCCTGATAGGAGAAAAGACAAAACCAGCCTTGGCAAAACTCAAAATGTAAAGAGCTGGAAGAAATTCAAAAGAATTATCATTATTATTATTATTATTACAATTTGGGGTTGTACTGCACATTGGTCAGTCCTTAAATGACTTCACAGAGTGGACTGGGAGTTTTTACACGGCACTGCACAGGTGCTTTTTTATAGTAAGCGATGTTGTTTGTTTCTAGTCTTCAGCGGAAAACGTATTTCGCCATGGAGAAATATCACCTTGCTTCAAAACAGGCGAGGGTTGGTGACTGGAAGGGCATTTGGCTGTATAAAATCTGCCTCAACAAAATACTGTCTGACCCACACCAGCATGGAAACGTGGACATTAAATGATACTAAACATACACATACATACTTACATAATGTATGTATGTATGTGT
>NC_043013.1:27981620-28006620 GCF_006345805.1 Octopus sinensis
AAATAGAATATGATGAAAGCTCTAAAGAGGAAGTTCAGTATTTGTAGTGAAATGAAAGCAAAATCATCACAGTTCTCACACACGCATGTAAATATACTGGAAGTAAAAAGTCAGCAAGGATACTTGTTTACACCTTAACATCATTATGACTCATGGAGTGTTTATAAGGCCACACACACACACACACTGATAATAATGTCCCTACACCACTGAGAAACGAATGCCAAAGGAATTACTGTGGATCATGACAAGGCTTTTGTGGCTCTACAGAGACAGATAGATAGATAGATAGATAGATAGATAGATAGATAGATAGATAGATGATAGATAGATAGACAGAGAGTGTGTGAGAGAGAGAGAGAGAGAGAGAGAGAGAGAGAGAGAGAGAGAGAGAGAGAGAGAGTGCATGCATGTATAACATATATATAACATAGAAAAGTATAAAGTAAGAGATACTGCTATGAGAAAAGAATAAACTAAAGGGGAATAAATAAAAAGTGGGAGAGGGAGAAAGAGAGAATGCATGGGTGTGGAGTGGGAAGATATATAAGCAAAAGATAGGGCAGGGGAGTGGAGAGACTGAAGAGCTGGAGAAGGAGAAGAGTTGGAGCAAAAAGAAAGAGAGGAGGAAGAGACAGATAGACAGAAGAGACAGTGAAGGAAGGAGAGTAGAGAGATACCAGAAGAGTACAAAAAAGGGAGGTAATAGACTCTTATCTTTCATTTTGATTTAGCAAAAAAAAAATGTTTCCATTTTTTTATTTATTTTTTTTTTAATGTAATCTATTTTAAGTAAACAAGCAATAAAGTTGTTTTGTTCAACTTTCTATAACTTGTTTTAAGTAAGCAATGCTGTTAGTGTTCTGTCCTGTATAGAAACTAGCAGTACTGGATATTAGCTAATTAAGGAATTTTTTCCTATTTTTTTCTCTTTCTATCTTTATATTTTTGTCCCTCCATATAGAGAATATATAAAAAAGAGAAGTTATGAGGTGTTTTAGAAGAGTTTTTTTTTACATTATAAAGTTAGCTGTCAACTTCTCCATATTTTTTTTTATTCATATGCGTAAATACACATAGATATGTATATATAATTATATACACAGACATATGTGTGCATATGCACACACACACGGTGTCCATGTGTGATACATGAATGTATATATATATATATATATATAGATATTATATATATATATATATACACACACACATATACATATATATACACCTATACATACATATAGACACACATATATATATACATATATATATATACACATATATACATATACATATATATATATACATATACACATATACATACATACATATATATATATATATATATATATACATATATATATATATACACACATGAATACACACACACACACACACACACACACACATATATATACACATATGACATAATCTTACATTATTTCTATGGCTCTTTATGTATTTTTTAAATTTTTATTTAAGGTTCAACTGTTGTGCAAAACACCAGGGATACAGTTATGTCAGTAAGGAACTGAAAGAATGAGCATTAAACGGCCCCAGGAAGGCATCAGGAAAATAAGTCTTTTTAAAAGAAATTTTGTTATCTTTCTGGCACCTAAGCTTTCCTTCAGGTAGAGATCAGTACATTTTTTTTTCAGTCAGAGTTTAAAACACACAACACTATGAAGTATAAAGACTATAATCCAGTAAACCGATACTGAGTGAAGTTGGGAAGTTTCCACAGGTGTAAAACATTTGTTTCATAGGTTAACCATTTTCGAATGAAGAACCTACAGCGAAATATAACAAGATGGTGAATGGGACATACTCTTCAGATCTCATGTCAGTATGATGTTACTTCAGCAGTAATCAAGAAGACTTTGTGTAAAAAAAGGAGGTGCGCAAGTCGGAGGTACCCTACACTTGAACAAGAATAAGGGACAGAATGGACCCATCTAGAAGACCTTCATTCATAAGCCTGCTCAATCAGCCACTGATACAGGGGATACATAAGCAATCAGAACATCAATGGCAAACCATCTATGTACTGGTTAGATTTTAGGATTATATCCTAATACTTAATTCTTCATACAGTACTTTTTACTGTTAATTCTCTTGATTCCATAACTTCACAAAGATCAGTGAATCCTACACATACATGAAGATTTTATAGTTTTACAGACAAATTCTATTATCCTCATTGATATAGTCGACCCTTTAGCATTTAAACCAGTCATATTCAACCCATGTGAAGGTGCATGGCTCAGTGGTTAGAGCTTTGAGCTTATGATCGTGAGGTTATGAGTTCGATTCCCAGACCGGGCTGTGTGTTGTGTTCTTGAGCAAGACACTTTATTTCACGTTGCTCCAGTTCACTCAGCTGTAGAAATGAGTTGCGACATTATTGGTGCCAAGCTGTGTTGGCCTTTGTCTGTGGAGAGAGGAAGCTGGTATGCATGGGCAACTGCTGGCTTCCCACAAACAACCTTGCCTAGACTTGTGCCTTGGAGGGTAACTTTCTAGGTGCAATCCCATGGTCATTCATGACCAAAGGGGGTCTCCTCCTCTTCCTCATTCAACCCATATATGTTTTATGTTCATATCAACCAGGTCTGACCTTTCATACCCACCCTGCAATGTCATCCTAAAAATATACAATCACATCACTGGGATCTTGAAGTTACAAGATAATGTATGATTGATTCAAAACAATGTGAATAAATAAGCATTACATTTAACAGAATAATCTGAATACTTGAACAGTTAAATGAATTATCAGGATTTATTTAACTACATCAACCAAATCTAAAATATCTGTCTATGTTCTGTCCATGTATTTTCACAAACAAAGCTGAATAGCCCCTTTATCATTTTCATCTTCTGTCAGGGTTTCAAGAAATAGGCAGGAGAGAAAAATCACAAATAAGAGAGAGAGAGAAAAGGAGAGAGAGGAAGAGAGAGAGAGAGAGAGAGAGCATCACACAAAAGCAATTGGTTATTTAATCAAGTGGAATATGAAATTTAAATTCTAATACATTTCTGCATATTTGCTTAACTTTATTGTAAATATTAAAATGATTTAATTGATGACTGGTTTCAAAGAGAAGAAACTATTCTTTGCTGGTTCGTTAAGTTTTGCATTCTTAAGTAGATTATAACAATGAAAGCTGGGAGAACTATAAACCACACTTTATATTCGATTTCAATAAATCATCCTCATTATTACTGTAAAGGTTTAGATAGGAGGAATTACAGTGGAAATAGTTGATAAGCATACTTGATATTATTTGACATAAATCTTAGAATGGTTGACAAAAAGACAACCAGTTTATGATGTTAAATCTTCAGAACTAGATTAGGTTGTGGTTCAGTGAAGAATAATTCTCTAACTCTTTTGTCTGTGTCTATAACATTTGCATGATTCAAACATTCGAGGTTTGTTCTCCAAAATAAATTGTAAAATTTATCCAAGGTAAAAGCAACACACTCGGATACCACCTGGCAGTTTTCTGAGACACACCCAGGAGGCCAGAAACAGAACATACTGCGCCTGTGTGTGGTGTGAGTGTGTTTTTACACACACACACACATATAGTTGAATTAGGTACTTAAGTTGGGACACCAAGTCAGAGTGGTTTATTTCAAATAGATAAAATGTTTTCATTGATTGATTAAATAGAACCGCTTGAAACAGCCGTAATGCACTGATACCTGGACATCCTTGTTACTTAATTGCTATATATTTGCTAAAAAGCATTCGTGAAGTAAAATCATGTAGCAACACCAAATGGCGGTGCCCCAGCATGGCCACAGCTCGTGAGCTGAAACTAAATAAAATAAAATAAAATAAAAATATATACACACACACACGTGTGTGTGTGTGTTATCATCATCATAAGTCTGCTTTATCAGGGCTGACCTGGGGATAAACAATAATGCTATTATGTTTCGTTATATACCCTTTGGTTGATCTGTTTGCTGTGTGGTCAATTCAATTGACTTTAATGATCCCCAACTCTCTTTTACACGTTTCAGTCATTTGACTGTGGCCATGCTGGAGCACCACCTTTTAGTCGAGCAAATCGACCCCAGGACTTATTCTTTGTAAGCCTAGTACTTATTCTATCGGTCGTTTTCCGAACCGCTAAGTTACGGGCATGTAAACACACCAGCATTGGTTGTCAAGCGATGTTGGGGGGACAAACACAGACACACAAACATATACACATACATATATATGACGGGCTTCTTTCAGTTTCCGTCTACCAAATCCACTCACAAGGCTTTGGTCGGCCCGAGGCTATAGTAGAAGACACTTGCCCAAGGTGCCACGCAGTGGGACTGAACCCGGAACCATGTGGTTCATAAGCAAGCTACTTACCACACAGCCACTCCTATTTGGCCTTTTTTTTTAAAGCCAAAACAATGCAAGTTACAAGAAATGATATAAGTTAACAGCTTGTACAAGGTAAAAGTACAAACTATTGACTTTTATTACTTCTTATAACTTACATTGTTTTGGCATTAAAAAATTGAAAACGCATTTGTGCATATGTTTGTATATCTCATATGTTACAGGCATGCCTAACATACTTTTCAGTTTGTTTCCATTGTCTGACACTGTAGGCACGGCATCTTTTTCTATGGCCTTAGGATGACCAATTGCTTTGTCGGTGGAATAAGTAGACAGAAGCAATAGAAAGCTCATGTGTTATCTTCTTCTTGTCTTCACACTGTTGGTGTGTTTAAATTTGTTTAAATTTGACACAAAAACATGTCTGGCCGTGAGGCTGCTCATCATCAGAAAAAAAAACCCCAAAAAACAAACAAACAAACAGAGGAAACACTACCTTACATGGAATCAAAGGAAGGGTTGGCAAAAGGAGGGAAATTCAGCCATAGAAAAACTGCCTCATTAACTCTAGTTTGATCCATGCTAGCATAGAAAAATGGATGGTAAAATTGTGAAGATGTAGATGAAACATGGGCAACCTTTTTCATGGAGTAGGCCACATGAGACATAGTTCATCTGGTGGCCCACAAACAAAAAGATTCAAGATAATTTTTTGTTGGCATGGCATTCAAAAAATCTCAAGGGCCACAGTTTGACCAAGTCTAATCTTGATGATAAATGATGATACTTACGCAAACACAGGGGTGTGCATATACAAACATTATAAATATATATATATATTCTTTTACTTGCTTCAGTCATTTGACTGTGGTCATGCTGGAGCACCACCTTAAAGGGATTTTTTAGTCAAAAATCTCGACCCTAGGACTTATTCTCTGTAAGCCTAGCAATTATTTTATTGGTCTCTTTTGCCAAACAAGTTATGGGGACATAAACACACCAGCATCAATTGTCAAGCGGTGGTGGTGGGACACACACACAAAAACACACACATACAACAGGCTTCTTTCAGTTTCCATATGGTTGGGAAGCAAGCTTCTTACCACACAGCCACGCCAGCAGAACTGCACTCCACTCTTTCTGTGGTTGTATAGACAGATGGGCTTTGTCAAATTGGTTTATCTATGATAACATACAACATGAAGAAGAGGTCCTCAATGGTGCTTATATACTCCTGAGCATTATGAGGCATTAATGCTTCCCACTCGTACCAAAGTTTATGATTTAATCCTTTGCCTGTCTTGTGTAGCAGACGTGATGCACAGGACATATTTCCCGGGCATCTATGCATCATATTTGAGACACATTCCCAGTTTTCGTCAACCATCAGATTAACCTGGGAAAGTTTTATATTTCTCAAAACACACGAAACAAGAACTAAATGTTTGGAAACAAGCATGGATGTTTAGGATAAATGTATGCAAATGCTTTGGCCAGGCAAAGTGTTAACCTTGTTTTAATTAGACCTACAACAAAACAACTAGAGAAAGGGAGGAATTCCCAGTGACACCAACTGTATGAAAAAGTCATAGTAAAGAGAGTGCTACAATAAGATAATAAGCTTGTGTTTATGTTTGCAGCAAATAGTTTTTTTTTTTGTCTTGTTTTTTTGTGAGATCTCCATTACAAGCAGAATCTCTTTGAAATTAAAGTTTCCACCAGTTACACTAACCTCACACAAGAGTTTGGTTTCATAAACAATCAGAGAAAACAGAAAAATGAACGCCTCACCAAACCACCACTACCCATTTCACTTCTTTTCCAAGCATACTACGTAGTGTGAGGTCACAGACTGAAATTATTCAATATAACCGCACAGAGAAATATTGGTGCTGGAAACATTGATACTTAACCTATTTTATTTTTTTTTAAAAAAAAAGCTTTTCTTTTTAGATCAAACATATCAATTTCATTTTTGTTTTGTACATTAATACATGTACACTGCTTTCCCAAAGCCTCTCCTCCACCTTCACATAACATTATCCCTCACCAGTAACACACCTGCTCATACACACACACATTCTCTCTCCCTCTCTCTCACTTCTGTTAGGCCACACACATACACACACCTGCCTCCTCAAATGCCTATTTATTACACACTCCTCTAACACACAGCTTTTACCTCAGATATTACATACTAAATTTGATTCCCTTTATATTTCTATTGCCTTCCTTGCCATTTTCCAGACACTGTCAAAACAAAATACACACACACACACACACACATATATACATACACACGCACACATATATACATACATATACATGCATACATACACACACACACACACACATATATATATACACATACATACATATATACACATAGATACATACCTATATGTCATTATTCAGTTTTATTTCATGATTTCTTCCTAATAGAGAAAGAGCTGGTTTCAAACCTAGATTCAAGACTCACATATATACATGTGTGTTGTGTGTGTGTGTGTGTGTGGTGTGGTGTGGTGTGTGTGTGTGTGTGTGTGTGTATGTAAACGAACCAGTGTCCAACGGCTGTCAAGTTACAATAAACACACTGTCACAAAGCGTGTAATCTTTAATACAGAGTAAACAGGAAGCAGTAATTTATTTTTCATTTTTTTAGTTGTGTTTCAGTCATTGGACTGTGGCCATGCTGGGGCACTGTCTCAATAGGTTTAGTAATATTCACATTTCCAAAGATTATTGACGCAACAGATGAAATAAAATGCCTCAAACAGAGAATTGTAAACAAAAGTCTGACTTGTTTCCTTGTCTTGCTGAAAACCTATCTTTATTCTCGTAGCACTCAATACTTTCAGTTTTACTTCATATGTTTATTAGTCCTTAACGAGAAAGTCACTGGTGTATAAAAAAAAGGCAAAAAACAAAAAACAAACATCTAAGTTGATCATAAATCATAGAAGAGTTGTAAAGGCTAAGGTGTCAGTTTATCACTTAAAGAGGTGTCACTGACTCTGTATAATGTTGTGAGCAAAGTATTGAATAACCCCCTGCCCTAAATACCTGGCAACTAAGCAAGAAAGAAATATATATATATATATATATATATATATATATATATATATTATATATATATATATTATATATATATAAAGAGAATAAAAATCAGTTCAATGGGTGGGGGCATTGAATAAACATAGAGCTTACATTGGTAATTTAATAATTTACACATCCAAGATGGTGATATCTGGTACCACTGTAGAATGACTACATTACCAAAACATATAACTCAGTGACAATATGAGCTGGTGAAAGTTGGTAATAAAACAAGATCAAACCCTTAAAAAGACACCTCTGTAAGCAATGGGTTATAAATATGGGAAATTGATAAGTGGAAATTTACTATGGGGTGAGCAGACAGCAAGAGAAATCAAGCATTTCGGCCTGTTAGTTTTTGACACTCTAAGGGAGCTAAGTCCACCTAGGTAGTGACTCCTAGGCATTCTCCTGCTATTTTGGAAATGAGTAACATATAATTGTTTTTTAGGCTCAGGCCAGCCCTGGTCAAACAGATTTTTAATCAAAGAGATTCTTTTCTACTCTAGGCACAAGACCTGAAATTTTTAGGGAGGGAGCCAGTTGATTAGATCAATTCCAGTATGCAACTGGTACTTAATTTATCGATCCTGAAAGGATGAAAGGCAAAGTCAGCCTCGTTGGAATTTGAACTTAGAATGTAAAGACAGACGAAATACTGCTAAGCATTTTGCCCAGCAAGCTAACATTTCTGCCAGCTCGCCTCCTTCTTTAATCAAAGATATTACAACTGTGATTATTCCAGTTTTTACCCAACATATCTAGAACTATATTGTTCAATGTATCCTTCTTTTTATAAGAAAGCAGAGTCGGATTTGCTTCAGGCAGATTTAGTTGCTATATCAAATACATAGATGTTCTCGTGGCATTGTATAGTTCCATTTAGCTGCATGGCTGAATTCATGTCTTCTCATGGAAATGGGTTTGATCTGTCAGATTGAATTGCCCAAAACGCAATCCATATAAATTGAAAGTCCTCAGGGCACACCAACAAACCAATACTAATATGGGATTCACAATTACCCTACAAGTAACTATCTAGGGTCTCCTTTTGTCAGGGTTGGTTATGGGTTTCTGCACCAGGGAAGTTCCTCCCCAAAGCAAAGGCTTTGGCAAAGTGGTTTTCTCTTTTGAATTCTAGCACTTGCCCATGCAGGCAACTCCCCTCCACCTCCCCACACCACCAATGACATCCAAGGCTCATATAACTTGGCAGCAATTGCTGTTAGAACTCACAAAGAGCCCAAAAAGATATTGCAAAGGCACTGCATTCAATACTGTAACAGTTACACAAATTCACTAATTTGGATTGGATAATTTTTTATTACTTCCCCACCCCACAAACAATGAAAGCCAAAACTAATCCTGAGAGAATTTGAACACAGATCACAAAGTCAGAACAAATACTACAAGCCATTCCATCTGATGCTCTATCGATTCTGCCAAATCGCAACCTTACCACAAGCTACATTGGTTTTATATTTAGAGGACAGATGTTATCAGCATGTATTGTTTCACCAATAAGGTCTTGGTTTCCATATGATATAAAATTAAAGGGAAACTCATTGCTTTCGTCTCTCCACAAAACTATTGATTGTCAAAACTCTGAAAAGTCTGCTATTCTTAATGAAATTGTGATTTTCATTTTTTTTTTCATAACATAAGTATTAATGGAATAAATGAAGCAAAGTGGTTTTAGCAGGGAATCAAAATAAATGGTGGAACATCACTCAATAGGATATTATATCCACTCAGAGATGCTTGCATCCAACAAGGGAAGTTTTACACAGTCACTCAACCTTTTAGAAAGAGCAACCAAATTTCCCTCAAATCTTTTGTAGCCATCATAAAAACAGAGGAAGGGCATACTGGACACTGTAGTCCTTGATATACAAAAAGACAGGACAATAATGATTGGAGTAATGTCTTTGACCAAAGATTGGCTCGATAAGTGTAGATGCCATGAAGGTTAAACAACAGAAAACACAGCAGTAGAAATAACTGCGATAATAATAACAAGAGCACTCGGAGAGCGCAAACCTCTGCCAAAGCAACAGCAATGTCATTTCAACGATTAGCCAGAGACAATTTTTAAAATGAGAATTTCTGAAATAAACTCAACTGCTCTCATAAATGAGAATACTAAAACTGAACCTGACCACACTCAAAAATTAAGAGAGAAAAAACAGGAAAAATAATCCAGAATCCTTGTCTGGTACTGGATCAATCCCAAAATCTAATCAGTTTGTGTCAGTCACAAGGCCAAACATCCCTGAAAGTTTCATTCGAATCCATCCAGTGGTTTTTGAGATATCTTGTCCATGGACAAACAAACAAACAAACACAACTGAAAAACAATACCTCTGCCTTCGTTAAGGCAGACTTGATAAAATATAATATAGTACTTACTTTTATTGTTTTTGTTACTGTTGTTACAATTTCCCGAAGAAAGCTCTGTATCAGTTGAACCAGATATTACATTTGTATCAGACAAGTTTTTTTTACCAAAATTTGGAATACTCTCCTGACTACTCTGAAATGTTGCCATGGCAATTATCTTCCGTTTATGATTGCACAGCTTGGTAAGATCCTCAGCGCAGTTCACATCATTGACAGTCCACTGGCGAGACACAACACTAACATCAAAATTAAACACTTTGTCTACAAGAACAGGACATTGCAGACCACATTTACACGTCCCTTCTGTTGACAGGTAATCCTGGACTTGTTGGACAGATGATAAACGTGTGTTACTGGGACTGAAAAAAAAGAGAAGATAAAAACAATTATAGCAAAGAATTTAAATTTGAAAAACGAATTTTAATTTTCATTATCTATGAATTATATATACAATGAGAATGAGTGCTCAATACTGCATTAGTGGATAAATATTCTTTACTTGTGGATTAACAAGGCAACCGAAGGTTTCATGCTGAAGAGGTCTCCACAATTATTTAAGCAAAGCACATGGGAACATTAGTACTTATCTCCGTGTGTGTGTGTGTGTGTGTGTGTGTGTGTGTGTGTGTGTGTGTGTGTGAACACAAAACAAATTTTTCTATCTATTTTAGAAGTTTTGTTCTTAGCATTGTTTGATACTAATGTGTGCTTCGAGCATTGTATGTTGTTTTTATTATAAGAATTTTTCTTTCATTTTTTTTCCTTCACTTTGGGGAACTTTGAGAGATAGGAAATAAATAATTTTAACAGTGGAACTCGAAGCACATATACAGCTATAATTATTAGCATGTAGAAAATTGGTTTGAAAAACCTTTGAATAAAAAAAAAAAATCAATGGCTGCTAGCAAAACAAGAACCCACACCTCCTGTAAACATGGCAGTTGTGTGCCTATGAGCAGCCATTGGCTTTTTTCCAACCAAGGTTTTTTTTTTTAACCCAATAACTAACAAGCTGTTATTTATCGCCTCATCTCCTTAAAATGATTTGTTTCAAACCTCTCAAAGTTTCTAAAAATGGAGGGGAAAAAAAGAAGAAAGAATTAAAAAGTCTTATAATGTAAACATAATGTTTATATTTTTGGTGTCCCTAAAACATGTATACACACTTTTGCAGCCCATAACTCACTAGATATTTCTTATGTTTCAGGTGCAACCAGTTATAAATAATGGCTGAGATGAAACTAAGCTCTAAATAAAAGGAAAGGAAATTTATTCTGAAATGCTTTTGGAAGCAGGAGGATGTAATTGAAGTGCAAAGACATTTTAGAAAGTAGCTTCAAACATATCCACCATAGTGACTAACCATTTCTAGAATTAGAGATAAGTTTGAGGCAGAAAGATATGTTCAAGATATCTATAAGATGTTCTGGAAGACTTGCAGATGTCCGTGAGTTTCACAAAAGGTTAATTTGTGTGTAAATGATGTTTTTGTGCGAAAACCGTTTTTATTTTTTGTTTTGTTATTTGTGAGGGATTTTTCTTTTGCATAGAAAAAAAAAAGGAATAAAAACAAGTTGCAAATTTCTAGTCAGCATTTACAAGAAAAGAAATGTTGATGGAATCTGTAAAATAGAAGTCTCATGTGCTGTAACAAAAGTAAATTTCTGACATCTCGGTTAAGTTACTTGTTTGTGGAAGACATGTTTTTCATATAATAAACATCCCACTTGGTATACATTGAGATAACTAGCTAAAAAAAAAAAAAAAAATCAATACTATTTTGTTTAGTAATATTCGAAAACGAAATGATAATAATAATAATAATAATAATAATAATATTAATAATAATAATAATGGTTTCCAATTTTGGCACAAGGCCAGCAAGTTTGCAAGTGCTCAACTGGTACTTATTTTATTGACCCTCAATGGATAAAAGGCAAAGTCAACTTTGGCGGAATTTGATCTCAGAGTGTAAAGATGGACAAAATGCTGCTAAGCATTTTTACCCAATGTGCTAACAATTCTGGCATTTGATGATCATGATCATCATCATCATGATTATGATGATGATAATAATAATAATCTTTTCTACTCTAGGCACAAGGTCCGAATTTTGGGGGAGGGGGCCAGTTGATTAGATCGACCCCAGTGCGCGACTGGTACTTAATTTATTGACTTGAAAGGATGAAAGGCAAAGTCAACTGCAGTGGAATAATAATGATATTGATTTCAAACTTTGAACAAGGCCAGCAATTTTGAGAAGGAGGTAACTCGATTACATCAACCCCAGTGCATAACTGGTACTTATTTTATCACCCTTGAAAGGATGAAAGGCAAAGTTACCCTCAGCAGAATTTGAACTCAGAACATAGCAACAGGCGAAATACCACTAAGCATTTCGTAACGGTGTGCTAACAATTCTGCCAGCTTGCTGCCTTAAAAATGAGAATAATAATAATAAATAATAATAATAATAATAATAATGGTTTCCAATTTTGGCACAAGGCCAGCAAGTTTGCAAGTGCTCAACTGGTACTTATTTTATTGACCCTCAATGGATAAAAGGCAAAGTCAACTTTGGCGGAATTTGATCTCAGAGTGTAAAGATGGACAAAATGCTGCTAAGCATTTTTACCCAATGTGCTAACAATTCTGGCATTTGATGATCATGATCATCATCATCATGATTATGATGATGATAATAATAATAATCTTTTCTACTCTAGGCACAAGGTCCGAAATTTTGGGGGAGGGGGCCAGTTGATTAGATCGACCCCAGTGCGCGACTGGTACTTAATTTATTGACTTGAAAGGATGAAAGGCAAAGTCAACTGCAGTGGAATAATAATGATATTGATTTCAAACTTTGAACAAGGCCAGCAATTTTGAGAAGGAGGTAACTCGATTACATCAACCCCAGTGCATAACTGGTACTTATTTTATCACCCTTGAAAGGATGAAAGGCAAAGTTACCCTCAGCAGAATTTGAACTCAGAACATAGCAACAGGCGAAATACCACTAAGCATTTCGTAACGGTGTGCTAACAATTCTGCCAGCTTGCTGCCTTAAAAATGAGAATAATAATAATAATAATAATAATAATGATAATAATAATAATAATAATAATAATAATAATGATAATGATAATGATAATAATAATAATAATAATAATAATAATAATAATAATGATAATAATGTTTTATTTATTAACTACTAAGAGTTCACAAAAAGTGCTGGGGACAGTACAGGACAATATACCAACAACTATGCTGCTACTGCTACTGATGATGATGATGAAAATTTGGGTTTCTTACAGACAGTGGCTTCTGAGATATCAGGGAAAAGAGACTGAAGCAATGAATCAAGCAAACAGGATAATAATAAAAGGCATCTAATATTTTTATAATTAGCTATGATGTTGAAATGCTGGGAATGATGCTAGTGATGCGTGATGATTTCTGTTACATTTCGATGTTTATCTCTGCCAAGTGATCATGTTAGACTAAATTGCTGTGAAATTATAAATAACTCCAGTGATCTCCACCCCCGTGGTTCCCATAATGCGCAAAAAAAAAGAAAAAAAAAAAGAAAGAATTCACAGGACACATCTTTGATAACTGCCTTTGGAGCATGTCCATGTTGCATCAATCATTATTTCATGATAGAAATATAACTTTTTTTTTTTTTTAATGTATCTGTCACTTTTAAGGTTGCTCAAAGAAAGTCTTATATATTTGTCAATGGATATCAAGATGAAATATCAATAATAGGATATCCAGCCAAGAGATTGGCAGTTTGTATTCCATCATTGATAGAATTTCCGAACTAGCCCAGTTTTTACCTATCTATAGATGGTACAAAAGTGAGGGAACATCTTGCCAATATAAAGAACTACAGTACAGTAAAATTGGTTTCAAATTCTGGCACAAGGCCAGCAATGTCAGGGCGAGGGGATAAGTCAATTACATCAACTCCAGTACACAACTGGTACTTATTTTATTGACCTCCAAAAGGATGAAAGACAAAGCTAACCTTGGTAGAACTTGAACTCAGAATGTGAAGATGGGTGAAATGCTGCTGAGCATGTTGCCCAGTGCTCCAATGATCCTGCCAGCTCACCGCCTTGCAGTACAACAGAATTGACAAATGTCTTCTTAGTTTATAATGCTGACTACAGCTGTTCTCTGTGGTCATTTTTCATTTTACCATCTTTTCTTAACAAATTAAATTCTTTGTGGCTTAGTCAGAAAAGAAATAACGGTACCCATGCTCTTTTAGCTGGGACTCGATGGAGTGGGGAAGATACGAAGATCTCGCTATCCTCAGATTGGAGATATTGTCTAAATGCTTACATAAGAATGGTCTTGCCAAAAGCTTCGAAAGGCCATGTGGTAGTATCCAACAGGAAAACTGGTTAAGTTTAACTTTTAGGGTAGGCAGAAGCATTAGCATTGATAAAAGAAGATAAGGGGCTGATCCACCATCCAACAGGGGGTGACTTTATATATTTTAAAGAGCTCTAACACTCATAAGATTGTGGGGTTTAACCAGGTTCCCATAGCATATAAGCAACTAAGATTACAATACTACCCCACTTGGTGGGATGCCAATCAATTGCAGGGTTAATTTCTCAGTTATTACTGGAACTCATTTATAGATGAATAAGAATGGTTCTATGTGAAATGAAGTGTTTTGTTCAAGAATACATCACACTGACCAGTCTGGAATTGAAACCATGATCTTACTATCCTGAGTGAAATACCCTAACTACTAGCCACACACCTTCACTTTATTCATGTATTATACTGCATTTTTCATGGAGAACCATTTCTGCAGAGATTTTTGTCTACCTAATTATATTCTCAAGGTTTGAGTCAACTGAAATCCATGGCAGAAGGCAATACTCAAGGTACCATGGGATCAAATCTGATTCCACGTGATTCCAAAGTAAAATTCTTAACCACATAGCCATACTTAAGACTAACATTCTATCAAGGAGAAAGCTATCTTTGATTTATTTAACATCACAGAGTTCCATGAAAGTACAGCTACACAAAAAACAAATCTAAAGAAGCCAAACTTAAAACAGTAAACAACTAATTTGAATGGTGAAGGAAATATTAATTTTACTAACGTTGTCCCAGGGCCACACATGTTTGGGAATGGTGCTTTTTGGAAGGATGAAAGTCAAACCTGGTGCTATATGAACTCAGAGTATAAAGGCAAACAACTAAATACTGCTAAGCATTTTCTCTACCATTTTAACAATCTACTGCCTAAGAACTGGAAAGTAACATTTTACTTCAGTAACAAAAAGATTCTTTTGAAAGACATAGAAAGAAACAACTAACAATATTTGGATTGATTTCTTTCTCCAATTTCATACAGAAGATCATTATACCAATGAATGAGAATTACCATTTCCATTCTTGAAATTACACCATGCAGTAATGGTGTTCTACTGATCTTTTGTTTATCCAGTTCTCTAGAATTATCTCTTATGTTTTCAATGGAAGCACCATTATTTATAGAAATGGTCTACAAGGGTGAAATCTAATTTATTGAAAGCAATAGACCAATGCTACAGCTAGAAGTGAAAACAACAGAATATATACAGATATATACACACACACATGCGCCTATACATATATATGCACACAACACATGCATGTGTATATGCTCACATATATGTATATATACACATATATACATTCATGTACATATGAGGGCACATGGCCAAGTGATTAGGAGGTTGGCTGCATGATCAAAAGACTGTGACAACAATTCCGTTCTTGGGCCAGGTGGTATATGATATATTGTGTTCTTGAGCAAGACACTTCATTTCAGTCTACTTGACTGAAATGAGTACCTATTGGTTGCTGGTACAACCCTCTCATTCTCTCTCTCTCTCTCTCTCCTCAGAAGGAGTAAAAGGATGTCAACATCTGCTCATGATTACACTGGCACATAAACAATTAGTGAAAGCAGGGTACAAGTTACCAAGTCATCCTAGTGCTTCCCAACCCTGTGGTCTCAGGTTCAATCCCACTGTGTGGTACCTAGGACAAGTATCTTGTACAGCAGTGCTGCACTGACTGAAGCCTTGTGAGAGGACTTAGTAGACAGAAACTGAACAAAGCCCGTCTCATGTATGTGTGTGTTTTGGATATTTGTATGAACTGATGTCTTGACATCATGTGATAGCTGTAAACAAGCATCACCATCACACAAGTGGTGCTGATTGTTTCCAATCTTTTGTGAAAAACATGTTTGGTCATGGGGAAATATTACCTGGCTTGGAAACAAGTGTGAGTTGGTGACAAGAAGAGCATCTAGCTGTAGAAAATCTGCCTCAGCAAATTCTAGCCGACCCATGCAAGCATGGAAAAGTGGACATTAAATGAAGATGATATCTGTGTGTAAATACATGCATACATACATTTATCTATATACACGTGTGTATATCTATCTATCTATCTATATCTGTCTGTCTGTCTGTCTATCTATCTATCTATCTCTCTCTCTCTATATATATATATATATATATATGTGTGTGTGTGTGTGTGTGTATACACACACATACATATTCATATACACATATGTATGCATTCATACATATGTATTTGTGAGTGTATATGTATAAGTGTATTTATATGTACATATACATATGTACACACACGTAAGTTTAAAAGAAATACCAACTGTGAAAGAATCTACAGTGAATAAAAATTTATTTAGACTGAGAAGAGTTAAAAGTAAAGAAAGGAAAGAAAAGCAATGCCAGAATGGGTTTTAGGACAACTGAACAGATTACGATGAAAAACATTCATTGGATATGTTTAAATTGTAGCTTGTGTATTTATATATGTATTTTGTTTGTTTCTTCTTCTTTTTTAAATCAGCAAACACGCTAAAACGAAATTGTATGAGTGCAGTAAAGAATGTTCCATTAGCTTCAATTAGATGAATGTCACCAAAAGTACTACTTTTAGAATACGTTAAGAGAGAGGACAGAATGATGACTGCAAACCACTCTTTAGCCACACAAAAACAGGCACAAATACACAAATAACCACATACACACACAAACACACAGTCCTTCCTGCAACACACAAATATATATATATATATATATATATATATACACACATGCGTATATACAACTATATCACATTCTTTCAATTTCATGAACAAAACAAAAAATAAATAATAAATAAAAGAAGAATAAATATTTGTTATTTACACTGTAAGACTGTTACACCCGCTAAAGTGAAATAATGGCTCTACATTTATATTTTATATCAACACCTCATTCTCTCATGACATTGGCCAAAGCACTTTACTTTGCATTCCTTCATCAATATTACCTAATACACCTCTTACCAAATTTCCCTTCTCTTATTTACCAGTTGCTAAAGTAAATATAAATTCCCTTGCCACCCACCCACACAAACATACAAACACACACACACACTTTTATCGTATTCACAACTTCACACATGACAAACCAAATTAAAAAATACTATCTTCCTTCATCCTCTCTGGACCAATATTTCAAAAGTAATCTATCCATCTATTTATCTATCTATCTATTTGTCAATCGATCTGTGTCTATTTGTCTATCTATCTATGTATCTATCTCTATCTCTCTTGTTCTGTGCACCTATGTATTTATATACAGCTGCATATCTTTCTAAATCTATTTCTATCCATCTACTCATCCATTTGATGCATGCCGTGGAGAAAGTTGGTCAAAGGCTTTGCAAGCAACCAACAAATTGGACACACTTATGTCCTTGTTTCCCATCCTGAAAAGATACTGCCTCAAGTGTGATATTAAATATCTACACCATGTTGTTAACCATGCTTGTCTCTCTCTCTCACAAATCTCTCAGATGGTTATCCAATTGAACTTTCCACTCAGGCCTTAAACTGGAATTGAATCAGACATGTCTTCAGACAAAATCAAGAAAGGGATTGTATGGTGACAGCCTAAGGGGAAGAGAACAGAAAGCAACAGGGCACTCTAAAACCACATGGCAAAGGACCATTGACAAAAATAGGTGGAGAGACTGGAATGACACCAGAACAGTGTCAGAAAACACAGCTGGTTGCAGAGCTCATGTTGCAGCTTTATGTGCCTCATGGCACAGACAGAACTAATCAACTATCTGGCCCTAAAGCTGAATCTATCTCACAATTATTCCTCCCTCGCCATACCTTCACCACCAATCAAAAACAGCCTCTCAAATTGCTACTCCCTCATTCCTTAAATTCAAAAACTGAAATACTTTAAACATTTATTTTACTTGTAAACCTACAACAACCTGTTCGACTGCTTGTAACAGGTTGTTTTTTTTTGTTTTTGTTTTTTTGCTTTTATTTTCTTAAAATGTAATATGGTCCTTATCAATTTTCCCTTTACCTGACCAACTTAATGGAATAACAGACTGGCAGTAATATCTGAAAAAAGTACCATCATCACCATGACCACCACCACAACCACCACCACTGTTGTAGTCACTATCACCTCTGCCACCACCATCATCTTCATCATCATCATCATTAATATTATTGATATTATTCGGATCTCTCAATGACAGCTCACGCTACATCTAATCTAACACTACATTAATATCATTAATCGAAAAGTGGACATAATTATAAGCTCCTCATAAAAAAAACATATATCTATTTCAAACTATTAAGGTTTGAAACAAGTACTTAGAGACATTTCAAGTTATTTATTTGCATGTGTGTGTGTGTTTGTGTGTGTGTGTTTGTGTGTGTGTGTGTTACATTGCACCTATATATTCATACACACATTATTACACACACATATCTATTCAGAAGAATAATTCATTACACATAAACTCACATATCAAATCTATATCTATGTTCTCTCTCTCTCTCTTTCCCCATGGGTCGTAAGAAGATGATAATAAATATTGAAAGTAACTAAGAAATACGAGTTAATGGCAAGCAAATGCCCACCATCATCCCACCCTCCTCCTCCTCCTGCTCTTCCTACTCATCATCATCATCATTGTCATAAACAACCATTGTTGTTCCATTTTGAGGTTGATAAAACATGTTTCTAAACAAGCTTAATGTGTTTAGAACCTTAAAAGTCCAGAATATAGTATTTAATTTATGTAGATTTAATATTTAAAATAATAACCAGTTTGCTATTTTCAATCGTTTTGTTTTAAACATGCACGCGCTCGCACACGCACACACACACACACACACACACACACACACACACACACACACTGCCAATCCAATAAATTGATTAAGTTGAGCATAATGCTTTGACAGATCAAAATGAAAACCAAAATAATAACAGTGATCATTGGAGCTTTGGGATTCACCAAAGGAAGAGAATGGAGATATCACCAACTGTGTGCGTGTGTGTATGTTTGTGTGATCATCATCCTCTAACATCCATTTTCCAAGTTGGCATAGGTTACACACACACACATTAGTATTGAATAGCAAGTACGAATGCTCAATACCACATTGATAGATAAATATTCTTTATTGGTGGATTAACAAGGCAACCAATGGTTTCATGCGACAGAGATCTCTCCAATTGTTTAAGCTCACCATGTGGGAATCTTGATACTCCTCTCCATACACGTAAGCACATAGGTGCAACACAAGTTTGAAAATAGTACTTTAATACAAAAGGTCGAGTAAAATGCTATTTTATCAAAGGTTAAAAAAACTTTACAAATTGTTACTCGGTGTTTTACATGACCGGTCCTCAGACATTTGTGATCATAGAGACTAAATATTGCAGGCATCATCAATATTTATACAATTCAGAAGATCGCCTTGATGAAAACAACCCACACACTACAGAGTGTACTGTCAATCAAGTAACATTTTCCTCATGGCACCTCAAGTCAATCTTCCTGTTTTATATATTGTAGAGTCAGGTCCAGTTTAGACTTGACCCAGGACTGTAGTGTTAACAAAGAAACATACTGTGGAAAGACTTTCCTATTTAAACGATGTCTAAATTTAACAATAATAATGGTTTATAACTGATATATTTATATGTAAATATATTAACAATAGTCTTTCAGTTCTAGAAAAATGGTTTTGCAATTTCTTGTTGAACAACCTACATAGATGATTTGCTTATAGTGAGCAAATGTTAAAAGATATATATATATATATATATATATATATATATATATATATATATAGAGAGAGAGAGAGAAGAGAGAGAGAGAGAGAGAGAGAGAGAGAGAGAAAGAGAGAGAGGGGGGCACCACTGTAGAGAGCTGGTATTTTGTTTATTTATCAGCCCTATAAGGCTTGAAAGGTAAAATTGACCTTGGTAAGATCTGACCTCAGAATCAGAGTTCTGAGAATAATTGGAACATATTGCTACTAGGTGTTCTATGAATATTTTAATGATTATATCATCTCACCATCTCATACGCACGCACACACATGCACACACACACACACACACACACACACACACACACACACACACACACACACACACACACAATTTACTGTTCTGTTTAAGTAAGATCAAAAAAAAACAAAGTACTCTGTCCAATGAGAGTTGAAAAGATCATTTAATGTACACAGTATAAAGACACCAGCTAGAAAACCAGTAGTAGCTCATATCTTTATACTGTATCCATTAAATGATATATATATATATATACATATACAGGTGTGGCTGTGTGATAAGAAGTTTGCTTGCAAACAACATGGTTCTGGGTTCAGTCGCAACGCATGACACTTTGGGCAAGTGTCTTCTACTATAACACTGGACTAACTGAAGCCTTGTGAGCAGATTTGGTAGAGAGAAACTGAAAGAAGCCCATTGTGTGTGTGTGCTTGTCCCTCCCTAATGCATGACGACAGATGTCGGTCTGTTTACATCCCTTTCATTTAGCAGTTGTTTGTTGAAACTAAAAATCCTTCAAGACGATGGACCCAGCATGGCCACAGTCCAACAACTGAAGCAAGTAAAAGATAAAGATATCTCACACGCGCGCACGCACAAATATGTGTTAAGAAAATATAAGGACATAAATTTTATGTCACTTTTAAGTAGTAGATGTATAAATTAAATATATATATCTGCTTTTAATGTGAGAGCATATGAGCAATATAAAGAAGTAGCACTACACCTCCTCAGTATTAATAATAATAAAACAGAAAGCCTAATAATTTGGACACGTCATCAAGGGAAATTGTGAGAATGGTAGTAAAAAGGTCATCAGGTTTAAAATGGTGAATGACGCTAACATGCAAAGGTGGTCAATAGAGAAATTGTTGGATGATATAAAAGAGGCCGCATGCTTTCTTCAATCTGCAGGAGTTATGTGTGGATGTGTGCGGAAGTATGTGGTTGTGCGAGTGTGAGTGTGTAGGGGTGGGGTTGGGGGTTGATTAGAGGTTTGTGCGAGATCTACAGATCTGAGGGTCCACAAAAAGTCTTGCATGACTTGAGGGAATAATAAGAATGATGAGAACATCTTACTTAAGAAAATGCAACAATGATAATGCTGATGTTGATGTTTAAGTGCTTAATTATTTCAAAGGATAAGTCAGAAATGGTTTAGAAGACACTTCAATGGTTTGAACATCTATTTACTGACTTATTATTATTATTATTATTATTATTATTATTATTATTATTATTATTATTATCATCATCATTATTATTATTATCATCATTATTATTATCATTATTATTATTATTAGTCTATGAGGGCAGTGGATGGGGGCAGCATCATTAAAATCAAACATGGCTTGTGATATTATTTAGTTATGGTTCTTTACATTCTCAGTTCAAACCCTGAAGAGGTCAACTTAGCCTTTCATCCCTCTGAGGTCAATAAAATAAAGTACCAGTCAAGTACTGGGAGTCGATATAACTGATTTTAACACCCTTTTCCCCTCCCCTCAAAAAGCTAACTTTGTACCCAAATTTTAAACATTATTATTATGGCAGTAGATTGGCAAACTCATTTGGATATTGAAGAGAATGCTTTGTGATATTTGTTTTGACTCTTCACATTCAGAGTTCAAATCCTGCTGAGGCTAACTTTGTCTTTCATTCTTTCAAGGTTAATAAAAGTTAAGTACCAGTGAAGAACTAGGACCAATTTAATTGACTTTAATTGGAATTTCTGGGTTGTACCTATTTTAGAAATGGTTATTGGCTTCAAATTTTGGGACAAGGGCAACAATTTCGTGGCACATGCAGGGGTGGGTGAAGTTGACTTCATTGATCCCAATGCTCAAACGGCATTGATTTTATCAACCTTGAAAGAATGAAAGCCACATTGGACTTCAGTGGAATTTGAACTCAGAATGTAAAGATGGACAAAATGCCACTAAGCATTTTGACCGGAATGCCAATGATTCTGCTAGTTTCACTGCCTTAATTTTAGAAATTATTATTATTATTATTATTATTATTATTATTATCATTATTATTATTATCATTATTATTATTATTATTATTCATAATAGTAGTACAGTTACAACATATACATACACTTGGAGAAAGAAAACTCTGGCTCAAAACCTTCACTACTTTGAGGTTACACCAAGCCATGGGAGAGGAGTTAGCCCAGAAAAGAAATCCAAAGCCAGAGTTCTTAAGGTAGTCAGAGAAGAAGACTTTACTAATCTATTGGCTGGCAACTTCTGCAGCCAGAGAGATCATCATTCATAGCAATCTCCATGCTAGTGGACCCTGACCTCCAAGGCTGAGGACTGTCTCTATGCCAAAGCTTTCCCATTATGGCTGCTTTTTTTTTCCCTTTTTTCTTTTTGTTTTTCTTGGATGAGAAACTACCAAAGAAAGACAATAAAAAAAGACAGTTGCAACAAAGACTGGGTTGCTGGATCCCTTTGTATCAGATTTCTGGCATAAGGTCTATAAATTCTCTTTCTAGCGTTTCTATGATGGCTCTGCCAGCCTCACACACTAAAAAAGAAAAACAACAACAAAACATAAAGCCACCACACTTGGTAGATGTCCACAACTTCAAGTGACCAGTGTTTATAGGCAGCACTACAATTGACAGATACTAACAACCTCAAGTGACCAGTGTTTAAAGAAGACATTGTAATTGACAGATGCCAACAGCCTCAACTGACCATTGCTTACAGACTGAAGAAGTTCATTGGGTTGATTTCCTTTTATTATATTCTTCAATTTCAAAGCAATTCATTTCTGTTGTGTCAACTTTGGTCAAAGAATCAGTGTCAGAAACTGCACTAAATTCAGGCCCTTATGTCCTCAACTTCAATGCTTAAACAATGAACTTAAGAACTCATTAATGTATTTCTATCAATTCTTGGTACAATCACTTATTTGCTTCATCTACACAATTGTAGAACAACGCTGGGCTATACAGACTTCTATAGTCTATACATACTACAAACAATAAGTATAGAAATTATGATTTTGGACATTTGAATAGCTTCTTTGAAGGTATCATTCTATAATTCAATACGTTATGTGTTCAAATCTAACTAAAGGCACTGCTCCCAAGTCTGCTGGAGCAGGAAAAAAAACCCACTTTATTCTACATTGCTTCAAGTGGAGAAGATGGTTTTAGTTTTTTTCTCAAAAATTTATGCATGACAAAAAATGAGATCTTATTACATAATTTGTCTTTGCTAACATGACAGTAACTCTAGCTAAGTTCTAACTTTATTACACCTCACCGTTTGTGATTATCTTTAATTACATGGAGGTTTGGAAATTTGGGAAGGAAGAGAGAAAAAAATTAAATGAAAATTTAATTAAATTCTTTTACTAATTGCATTTAGTGATATTCGATTTATGTAAATTAATTCACAAGCAGCAAGGTGTACATGTGCGCACGTGTAAATAGACACACACACATGTGTGTGCATGTGAATGTGTGTGTGTGTGTGTGAGAGAGAGAGAGAGGGAGAGAGAGAGAAGGGGGGAGAGAGAGAGAGAGAAACAAGAAGAGAGGAAGCTCTTGGCAAGTTAAGTCAATGATCTTGGTACAGATTCTTAGTTGAACTATTTCTTGTTATATGTTAAACAAGTAGATTTAAGTGCAATCAATACTACAAGAGAGTCCTTATTTACATAGCTGCTTCACCTGCTAATAATCACAAGAAATTGCTCTCAGAACACAGCATACTATGTTAAGTAAAAAGCAGAACACAATGGTCAATGTGGTCATATTGGAATACTATTGCTCATAAGTTTACTCAATCAGGATCATCTGAGATCTAAGTAACAACAGTAATTTATAGCCTGGAGAAAGAGCTGACTTGGTCCACAATATATCAGTTGACGGACAATATCTTGTAACTTTTTGATACGTCAACAGATGACTTATGAATGCTTTGTCTTCATATGATACATCCTCAGGTTAAGTCAGCCTGAAGATGGGAGGGAGTGCATCTGTCTCCACAACAAACTATTGACTATGACCAGAAATCACACTTATAAGGTGTTGGTTAGTTCACAACATTCTGTAAGGAGCACAGGGTCATTTTTCTGGTTTCTCTGGCATATATAAATTTGTGTGTGTGTGTGTGTGTGTGTGTGTGCGTGCATGCGTGTCTGAGTTTGTTCGCCCACCATTGCCTGACAACCGATGTTGGTGTGTTTACATCTCTGTAATGTAGCGATTCGGAAAAAAAAAAGCCAATAGAATAAGTCCTAGGCTTACAAAGAATAAGTGGTTGATTTGTTTAACTAAAGGTGGTGCTCCAGCATGACCGCAGTCTATTGACTGAAACAAATAAATGAAAAGAAAAGAAAAGAATATATATATATGAAAGAGAGATGACAAAGGAATAAATGATTATTCTATGTACTTCATTAGCTTGCAGGTGTTTCTGCAATGAGATGTAGTGGATTCATAGCTGAGTGCCTGAATAGCTTCATCAGAACCTCAAATATGAAGTGCAATTTATTTGGGAAAGAATTACATATATATAGTTCAAATTTACTGAAAACTAAGAAGACAGGGGTAGGAACAACAAACAGGTGTATTAATTTAACACTTGGGAAGATGGTAAGTCTTTCATGTTTCAAGCCTATGCTCTTCAACAGAAAGGATTAAGAGGAAAAAAACAGAGAGGGAGAATGGAAAAAACGG
>NC_043013.1:28012118-28062118 GCF_006345805.1 Octopus sinensis
ACAACTCCACTGACAAAAGACCCGAGGTTTCCAGCATGAGGCAAGAGGTGGAAGAGGAGAGCAATGACAATGAGAGGAGAAGGAGGAGGTGTTAACGTGAAGAAGAAGTTGGGTTTAAAGTGTAAGAGTGTATTTGTATTGTAGGTCTATTTTTTTTATAGTATGTCCAGCTTAATGTGTAAGCATATTCCTCAGTTTGTGTATGTTTATCATTTGTTGGCAACAACTAATATATTACGGTGTGTATATATGTGCTTTCGTGTATATGGATGCATAAGTTGTGTAGCATGTTTGTTTATAAGAAAGTATGTGTGTGTACGTACATATATATATATATATATATATTATATATATATATATATATATATATATATATAATATATATATATATAGGTGTCCCTGTGTGGTAGGATGCTTGCTTCCAACCTCATAGTTCTGGGTTCAGTCCCATTGCACAGCACCTTGAGCAAATGTCTTTTACTATAGCCTCAGGCCGACCAAAGCCTTGTGAGAGGACTTGGTAGATGGAAACTGAAGGAAGCCCATCATACATATGTGTTTGTGCGTGTACACCTATGTGTGGTGTCATTGTTTCTCCCTCCAACCTATCACTGCTTAAAAACTGGTGTTGGTGTGTTTATGTCCCCGTAACTTAGAAGTTTGGCAAGAGGAACCAATAAAATAAATATCAGACTTAAAAAGAAAGGCCTGAGGTTGATTTGTTCAAGTAAAAAGTGGTGCTCCAGTATGGCCAGAATCACATGACTGACACAAGTAAAAGTATTTATTTATATATATATATATATCATTCCATTGACCAGACTATTACTTATTTTATACACTGCTAATTACAGTGTATTTCCATTCTTCCCTTAATTGCACCCTCCTCTTCTACTTAAGCCCTTGTTTGTTAACCATTTCATCTTCCCATCATCTTAGAATTCTTCTGAATGGACTCTTCTGATATCTTGGACATCACTTGATAACTGCATGGGTTCATCTGCTGGTGATGAGCTTTGTGATATATCTGGCCCAGTGGAACTCATGTTTTCAGCATTCTCAATTTGAATATCTGATCTGAAGTTTTTTCCATAAATAAGGGGAGGGGGGAGGGGGGAGAGAGAGAGAGAGAGAGAGAGAGAGAAGAGAAAGTATTAAGGAATATATTGGGCTTGTTCTAAGGAAGATGAGATTAAAATTATCTAGTGTGGCCAGTGTTGGCTTTTCTGAAGATTAGAAACAGGCGTGGCATTATAGGTACATACTACTTTCAGCAGGTGTGCATACACATGTGCATAAGGGAATGTATGCCTGAAAAAGTGAGAGACAAAAAGAGAAAGGGACACAAAGATAAAGAGAGGGGAAAAGATAGAGATAGAGAGGGAATTGTGTTAAAACATAAAAACATATAATGTACAAGAATGAGAGGTACTGTTTGGGAAGGGCAAAGCTAAAAACACCAGAGAGATAGTGATTATATGTATATGTGTGTGTGTGTGTGTATATATATATATATATATTTATATATATATATAAAACACACACACACACACCATTATCATCATCACAATTTTTTTTTAATATCTCATTTTTCATGCTGGTTTGACTGGTTGAGTCTGCAGTGCGGCAAATCATACAATAAATCACCTTTCTTCTTGACCCCGAATCAACTTATCTGTAAGCTACAACACCTCATCTGATCCCACCACTTCTTCCCATGCTGCCCTTTGCCACGCCTACATTCCACAGTGAGAAAAATGGCACTTTTATCTCTCTCTCTCCCTCTCTCTCTATGTGTGTGTGTGTGTGTGTAATTAAATAATAAGGGTAGAAATTGATATTAATCAATTAAAATCAGTGGCTTAACATATTTAGAAAATCCGAAGATTAAAAATTGTGTTACATACAAAATTTAGAGGAATGACCACTAAAGTGGACACCCTATATGCTAAACGTAGACATCAAATCATCAATACCCCAATATATATATATATATATATATATATATATATAAATGATAGGAATTGCTGGTCAAAGACCATATTATGAATGTTCAGTTTTTGTTGAATGACCTGCACCAATGATTTGTTTATGGTGATCAAATGTATGTGCCACCCAATGAGCCCACTCACTCCATCAAATCAATGTTGCCCAAACAGGTGTATGGTGTGCCACATAGTGATCAAATGTATGTGCTACCCAATGAGCCCACTCACTCCATCAAATCAATGTTGCCCAAACAGGTGTATGGTGTGCCACATAGTGATCAAATGTATGTGCCACCCAATGAGCCCACTCACTCCATCAAATCAATGTTGCCCAAACAGGTGTATGGTGTGCCAACTAGTGATCAAATGTATGTGCCACCCAATGAGCCCACTCACTCCATCAAATCAATGTTGCCCAAACAGGTGTATGGTGTGCCACATGTCAGGTGTTGAAATGATTGCAAAACAACACAAGATAAGAATACAATGCACCATCCGGTCGAAGAATTAGAACCACAATCTTGCAATCATGAGAGCAACACCTTAACCACTAAGCCACACTTTAACACACACATAGATAATTTATGATACTAATATTGTAAGCTGGTTGAATCATTACTGTGCTGAGCAAAAATGCTTAACAGCATTTTTTTCTTTTCTAGCTCTTTACATTTTAAGTTCAAATGTTGCTGAGGTTGACTTTGCCTGTCATCCTTTCAGGGGTTGATAAAATAGATACCAGTCAAGTACTAGGATCAATGTAATCATCATGCGCCCTCACTTCAAAATTGCCTTCTGCCAAAACTAGAAAGAATTATTAGCACTGATCAATGGAATTGGATAGTCAGAATCATTAGAGCCTGGAGAAATGTCATGCAGCACTTATTCTTTGATTCTTACAGTCTGAGGTCAACTTTGCCTTTCGTCCTTCTAAGGTTAAAAAAAATAAAGCACCAACCATCTACTGTGATTAATATAACTGACCATTTTCCCATCTAATAAATTTCTGGTATTATACCTAATTCAGAAACTATTACTAGTGTTATTTGCATTTAGTGAAGACTTTGGATTCACTAATACTAAACCCTATTAAATAATGTTTCATCAATCCCTGCCACCCAGCAACCTCATCAACAGCTAGATCAAGAGAAGAAAAAGGGGTTGGCTGGGACATACACTATAGAAAACTGTTTCCAATATTACAAGACAAGCCCTCTGATGGACACCCTAAAGGAGATGCTACTATGGCAAGCCAAAAACATGGAGAAGGTATACAGAACTTGAATCACTGGAAGATGGCTACACATAAGGACAACTTCAGTCCATTGCCAAAGATCAAGATAGATGGAAATTTTTCGTTGACATCCTATATTCCATATGGAGTCAAAAGAATGAAGATGCTTTGCCACTTAACTGCAGTTAACCTTTGTGCAATAACAATGTTCATTTTTTGCTTCTTTTTTTTCTCTTTGGTGTCTGAATATGGACACCTTGCAATTGAGAGACACCAACTGTTCCAACCAACTTGTAGCAAGAGTGGAAGAAATAAATTAAAGTAGGAAAATAATAAAGTGGGATGCCACAAAGAATATATATATATATATATATATAAATGAAAAACAAAAATGTTTGAAAGAGAAAGATATATATAATTTGTAAGAATTAGTCACCTATGGTAAACTGTTGGTGAAATCTCATCAAAAACATGAAAAGAAAAAGCCAAGTTATTGTTTCAAATGTAATTAAATATTAAAGAAATCTAATCTAATATTTATGCATCACCTGGGAATTGGAGTAGATTTGAAAGTTGCAAGAAAGATAATTTATATGTGAATGTAAGAAATAAATGAAACATTTTGAAATTTCGTTTTAGGCACAAACTTGAAAGCTGCTATAGTTAGTTTATAACTTGATGCAACAACACGACTCGATTACAAGGTAATACGGTACAGCATTAAACTGATTGCTTTACAAGTCTTGTCCTTGTATTAGATTTTAAGTGAAAATCACACTAAGACATAGACTTCAGTTTTTATTTAGAGTTAATAAAATAAAACAGAACTGCCAGTAACATAATAGGAAGGTGGAAATTTTGCAGAGTTGTTCAAGTGCGAGTTAGAATGTATTGCAGTATTTGTTCTAGTTTTCCACATTCTGAGTTCAAATCCTGCAAGTGATCAACTTTACCATTCATCCTTTCACAATTGATAAAGTACCAATCAAGTACTGAGGCTGATTCATCTCTTTATTTCTTTTCCATTATAATCATCATTTAATGTCTGTGAAGGGAGCTAGCAAGCCAGAGAGCTGCACCATGCTCCATTAAGGCTTTTCCCTTGCTCTATCAAGAATTGGTTACAGCCAACAAGATCAATATTAATCCACACCACCACCACCTGTGCTCTTATGCACATTGAGCAGCACGTTCATGCTACTGGTATCTGTTGGCTGAGATTTTCTCCACATCTGACCATACTGGCTTCTCTTGTCTTGCTCATGGATGTTCTGCACTATCTAGTTTTCGGTCTTCCTCTCTTTTTTTTTTTGCCTTAATTGGACAATAGACACCACTCTTGGGAAAAACGCCTGCAATAGACTGTCATTTTACCTAGAGTGAAATGTATCTCTTTTCCACTTAAATCGAAAGCTGTTTTAGAAATGGTGCTGTTTTACTAACCAGATACGTAACGTGCTACTTTTAATCTTCATTCCACAATGGTTTCACTAAGTGTCTTGAGTTGGTTAAAACTAAACAATGACAAACGATCTTTGGATTTTCCCTGCAAAAATCCCACAACAAGTATATGTTGTTTGTCAAGGAAGTCACCAATGTTTGATTGTCAACTTGATGATTCAAAGAAGGAACCAACGAGTAAAATTCAATAGACTTATTATATTTCTTTCTTTGGTACCGAAACTATACAGTACTGAATACTGGAGCATGCGTAGTTGAAGTGAACTCAGGCAGATGAAGATAGTCACCAGCATTAATTTGTTTCACTTCATTTGTGGTGATAATGTATCTGGGAAATGCATGAACATTCATAACTCCCCTGTCTCTAAAATAGTAAAATGAAAATAAAATTACATTACACAGAATAAATTGCCATAGGATAAACATCCTTTTACATTTCATGAATGAAGAGTCTATATCCAATGAAGAAACAGTTTCACTGCATTGCTCTACAATATATTGATTTCAAATTTTGGCGAAAGGCCAACAATTTTTGGGGGGAGGGGCTAAGTTGATTACATCAACCCCAATGTTCAACAGTTAGTTGCTTTATCAACCCCAAAAGGATAAAAGGCCAAGTTAACCTTGGCAGAATTTGAACTCCAAATATGAAGACAAGTGAAATGCCACTAAACTGATAAATCTGCCAGCTTGCTGCCTTCTGCTGTCCAAAATATTTATTCTACCTTGTCTCAGATATCTTAATTGAAAAATAGACACCATTCTCAGAGTGAAGGAAACATCAATTGCAAATAGCCTGACGTGTTACCCAGAGTGACATGTGTCTGTCATCCACTTAATTTAAATTACTGTATAATGGATAATCCTTTATCCAGAACTCTTGGGATTGGAAAAGTTTGATTTAAGAGTTTTTTTTTTTTATTTATTCTGAAATAATTGTATAGTTGTAGATGAAATGGAACAACTTGGCATGAGATCCAATTTAAAAGACATTACTCATTTACATGGGGAAGCAATGTGTTCACCTCTCCTGCAAAACACTTGCTCCTGTCCCTCTACCATACTTTCACATACTCTTAATATTATACCTCACTCAGATGAGGGGGAGGGGTCATGTCTTCAGCACTTGGTGACTTCACCAGTGCTGGTGCCATGAAAAAAAGTACGCAGTCCATTCTGTAAAGTGTGGAGGCACATGGCCTAGTGGTTAAAGCAGCGGACTTGCAGTCGAGGGATCGCGGGTTCGAATCTCAGACCAAGCAATGTGTGTGTTTATGAGAGAAAACACCTAAGCTCCACGGGGCTCCGGCAGAAGGTAATGGCGAACTTCTGCTGACTCTTTCACCACAACTTTCTCTCACTCTTTCCTCCTGCATCTTGCAGCTCACCTGTGACAGACTGGCGTCCCGTCCAGGTGGGGAACCTATACGCCAAGAAACCAGGAAACTGGCCCTTATGAGCCAGGCATGGCTCGAGAAGGAACAAACAAACAAAAAAAGTGGTTACTGTTAGGAAAGGTATCCTGATGTAGAAACCATACCAAAGCAGACATTAGCGCTTGGCATGGTTTTGTGGGTTTCTGCTGAACTGTCCCACCCATGCCAGCATGGAGAAAGAATGATGATAATGATTACTACTTGTACAGTTAAGGTAGTTTATATAAACTTGGTGCTGGCCTACTTTTGCACAACATGCAGCAGTTTCACTTTGGCAATGTCTCACTTTTCACCAAACCAAATTAGTCTATAATCCATTCAGAACTTCAGCTTGCCAGCCACATAAAACAGACATAAATCATTTTTATTTTATGCTCACCTACAACTACCAATCACTTTTTAAAATCTCTCCAAGCATTCGCAGAAATCTTTCCTTTCTAGTGCTTCTCTTTCACTCAGAAAAAAAAATAAAAAATTTAATTTTGGAATTTCAGGTAAAGTATTATCAAATGTAAGCAATTGCAAGATTAAGAACCATACAAAATGGTAAAATGAAAAGAAACTGAAGTTAGGAATTCTACAGGTGGATCTGTGGGTGTTTACAAAAATATTAAACTAATTCAAAATTTGATTTTGCTAGGCAAATCTTACCAGTTTTTGTGATCAAACTTAGGGAGAAGTGTGTGTTATTTTCTAGGGATATTTATTTTTTAAGTTACAATATCAATATTAGTTCATTTTCAAATAGAATTAGTATCTAGTTGCCAAATATGGAGAAAGAAACAAATTGGGTCATGTGACTTTCTCATGAGCTATGCTTAAGTTTGAAATCAGGATGAGTAATCCTAGCAATTTAATTACACAGCTACAATACATCATATTTTAAAAATTCACACCTTCTACATTACTCAAGGTTTCTTTCACAAACATTCTCTCGCTCCCCCCCTCTCTCTCTTTCTCTTTCTACCATTAGATTACTTATAGAGTGAAAAAAGAGATTTCTCAAAGAACTGAAGATAACTCCTCTTTTTCCTTGCAATTCAGATGCCACTGGAAGATCGCTGCAATAAACGCTATCATGAAACTGGATTTGTAGGGCTACCTTGGACTTAATGCAATGTAACTTATAGGGTTTCATAAACGATGTAAAAACAAAAAATAAAAACAAAACAAAAAACAACAACATGAGATTAGCAAATCCATTACCAATTGGTAGGAAAGTAATGGATAAGATGATAAAGAAACAGCTTTAAAGTTTTAAAAAATCATTTAGACATATGATACGGCTAACTACTTCAAAATGCACAGTCCATGAAATGACATGTCCAAGTAGCCACTTAAATTTAGATACAAGCACAATACTTCTTTTCTATGCATTTCCCAAACAGCCTTTTTTTGTTTTGTTTTTTATCAGTGGTTTCCCTACTTCTCCCTGACTTGTGACCTTAATGCACATAAACATACACACTATCACCATAGTAACCATAATACTAACCTATACCTTTGAGTTACATACATCCATATATATGCACACACAGACACTATATAGATATATGTATAAATACACATATTTTATATATAATATATACATGCACACGATATATATATATATATATTATATATATATATAATATATATATATATACGTGTGCATATATATATATATATGCACACGTATATATGTGAATATATATATATATATATATATATGCACATGTATATAAGTGTGTGTGTATGTATATATATATTATATATATACATGCACACGTATATATATATATATATATATATATATATAAATGTATGTATATATATATATATGTATGTATATATATATATATATATAATATATATATATACATGCACACGTATATATATATATATATATATATATATATAAATGTATGTATATATATATATATATATATATTATATATATATACATGCACACGTATATATATATATATATATATATATAGATATATATATATATATATTATATATATATATATATATAATATATATATATATATATTATATATATATATAGATATATATATATATACATGCACACGTATATATATATATATATATATATATAAATGTATGTATATATATATATATATATATATATTATATATATATACATGCACACGTATATATATATATATATATATATACACATATATATATATATATACATACACATACATACACACACAATATATATATACATATATATATATATATATATATATATATATATAAGTACATACACATACACACTAATATACATTATATATATACATATTATACATACACATATACTATACACTCACACACACATGTACACACACACACACACACACTCACACACGCATATATGCTAAAATACACATTCCTTCTTATAAACTGACACGTTTACCAAATTTTCAATTGCTGTATGAAGAGCAACATAAAATCTAAATGGAATGCGTAAATTATAAATGATTTGCTTAGTTATGATAGCCAGCATTCACTGAAAGGAAACAAACAGAGCTATTAGGAAGTAAGTAAGTATTTATATTATTTTATTTTATTCTATCTTATTCGATGCATAGAAACAGAGATTCTAGTTTTTGGATTACAAGCTTGAAGAATGAATCTTGAAGTCAGTTTTATATTTTCTAATGAGCTTTTTTTTTTTTTTCTTCCCTTCTCTCAAACAAAATCTGATGCTAAAATGGATTTTAAACAGTTGTATGTAGCACTTATTAAGCAACAACATCAACAACAAGAACAACTAGCTAAACTAAAAAATAAATACAAGCTTTTTCTTATAATTTTGAAGCTTCTACTTGGCAATAGAGATGAAGAGAAATAAAGAAACAGAAATAAGAAAGACAATCATTGTTGCTATACACAGATTCGCCTAAATGTTTTTTCCAATATAGATACCAAATAATGATCAATTCATCTTAACCTTGTTAAAGTCTTCAATTTAGACATTTTTATGAAATAATCATGGGGAGAGTCCCAATTTGAAATTCTTAAGTTCATAAAAATTTTCAATAAATTTACATTATAACTTTTTAAATATCATTTAGTTTATACTTAATTTTAAAATTCTAAAATTTTTAGCTGAAATACTATCAAAGCAAATGGATTTACCTCCTCCTGATGATGCTAACATTTAAAGATAGCTGTATGTTCTATATACAAAAATACATTTGAATTCTTCTCTAAAATTAAAAGATGTACAATAAAATATGCATGTGTGAGCGAGCATGTGTATATATATATATATATATATATATATATATATATACATGTGGAGATACATATACATGTGTGTGAATTTTATCTATCTCACTCTCTCTCTCTCTCTCTCTCTCTCTCTCTCTCTCTCAATCTCTCTCTCTCCACACATACACACATCACCATGGCAGATGAAAATAATGGCACCATCTCTGCAGTGTGCAAATAATGCTAAGACAATGGTAAAGCACAAGCAGATTGTCATCATTATCATAACATCTACTTTTCCATGCTTGCATAGATCAGACGAAATGTGTTGAAACAGGGTATTTCCATGGTTGGATGCTCTTCCTGTCACCAACCCTCCACTTGTTACTAAGCAAAATATTTCCCCCTTGTCTGGATAGGTTTCCATGGAAGATTGCAAATAACTGTCAGTACTTGTGTGGTGGAAGTTTGTTTTATAATTTGCACACAATGTCAAAGCAAGGAGAGAGAGAGAGAGAGAGAGAGAGAGAGAGAGAGAGAGGCACACACAAACACATACATACAGAGACATCTTTTCAGTTTCCAACTACCAAATTCACTCATAAGGCTTTAGTCAGCCTGTGCCATAAGAAAAAACCCTAACACAAGGTGCTGTGCCATGAGACTGAACACAAAATTTCTGTAGTTGCAAGGAAATTTCTTAGTTACACAGACGATGGAGTTAGGAAGTAAATGATAGAAAAATATTCCAGGCCATGTGATTGAGAAGCTTGTTTCCCAAACCACATGGTTCTTGGGTTCAGTCCCACTGCACAGCACCTTGGGTAAGTGTCTTCTACAATAGTGTCAGGCTGGTCAAAGTTTTCTGAGTTGATTTGGTGGATAGAAACTGAAAGAAACCCATTGTGTGCGTATATCGCATGCATGCGCATGTGTGTATGTGTGTGTGTGTGTGTCTTTGGTATAACGGACAAAATAAGTACTAGGCTTAAAAAGAAACAAAAAACCCTGGGGGTTGATTTGTTCAGCTAAAACCCTTCAATGCAGTGCCCCAGCATGGCCACAGTCCAATAATTAAAACAAATGAAAGGATAAAAGATCTGAACGCATTGGATCATTACCAGGAATATTTCTAAACAGATTAGTATTGACACAGGTAAGGATAAAAATACTATTGTTTGTATTTCTTGTTGTATGAAGAATTTCTGTATCGTTCATTCTAAGGTAAGAAAATGTAAGATAAGAACTGTAATTGCATTATACCATTCACAGAAATGTGGTTGAATCTGCCAATGGATTTCTGAAATTACCAAAGAAATTTCAAAAGTATTTGAAGAATGACAGAACAGAGAATAATATATCAAGTCAATTTCTACCGAATATAATTCTTTTCTCTAGCTGTTATTAGATTTTGAATAAATTGTGAAATTGTTTTGAATTTTATTGTCTTACCACCTCACATTTTTGGTACCAACCTTCATTTATCTCCCTAAGTCCTAAGTCACAAGTCATATACATAGAATGCCCTTAGGGGAAGCCAGTTAATTCTCTACATATCTCAGTTTAATTAGCTGTTGGGTAAAGGTACAAGATCTTTTGAGAATTGCCATCTGCAATAGACTGACTCCTGTTTTAGGGAAGATTTAACTTTCTTCAACCTAATGCCATGACACTGCTAGTTAATATCAATTTTTACCAAAGCATTTGGGAGACTTAGTAAAATTTTCTGATATAGTGTCATGCAGCCTGTTATTCTGAATAACGATTCTCAATTGAGTCAATTAGAAAGAGCTGGATATAGTTTCATGGATTCAAAAATTTGGCAGTCAGCAAAAGTTCCAGAACAGCTTATTTCATATAACCTATGATCAAAACCATTGTTGGCTTAAGAATTACATTCCGTTTTCTTTGGGTTGTTTTTTTTTTTTGTTTTGCAGGAATATCTAAGACTATATTGGTCATTATCTGCTTCTTGTTTTAATGCAGTAAGATGTAATTTGAGAAAATTTGCTTGCTGTTCCTAGTGGTTCAAATAACCATGAAGTGGTTTCCTTATTGATTCATTATAGAATTCTTCCTAGCGGTCACTGAAGGTCTAGATATTATTAAACTCAATACTCTGGTTAAAAAAAGGTTTAAATTCTATTGACCAGTTACAAATCCAATGTAAATAAGCATTCTTGGCCCATCAGATCTGCATTATTTGTCTAAAACCCTTCTCAGATGTTTGCTATTTCTGAGTACCCTTCCTGCCTGAAATTCTTTTACTGAAAGCACCATTCACCATTCATATTTCTTTTATCAATACATCATACAGCATGTTAACTATTTAAGAATTTAAAACATTGAAACTAGATGGATGGCAGAATTGACAGAATGTTGAACATAATATCTTGTTATGGTTCTAATTTCTGAATTCAAATTCCACTCTGAGCTATTTTGCTTTTCATCCTTCTGATAAAGATGCCATTCGGTCATGAATGACCATGAGATTGCACCTAGAAAGTTCCCTCCAAGGTACAAGTCCAGGCAAGGTTGTTTATGGAAGGCCAGCAGTCGCCCATGCATATCAGCCTTCCCTCTACATGCCACCAATGTTATCCAAGGGAAAGGGAAAAGCTAATAACATCTTGGCACCAGTGACATTGCAACTCATTTCTTCAGCTGAGTGAACTGGAGCAACATGGAATAAAGTGCCATGCTCAAGAACACAACAGGGCCCGGACCAGAAATCGAACTCACTACCTCATGATTGTGAGTCTAATGCTCTAACCACTGAGCCATGTACCATTTATATCCTTCTAGTACTGGACAATAAAATAAGTACTACACGCTATAGAATTAAATATATTCCCAAAAGTGGTGCTCTAGCATGGCCACAAGCCAATGCCTGAATCCAAAAAAAAGAATAACCTGTTGTCTCAGTATGGAATGTACAATTTAGATCTACATTTAAGTTCTTGGTACAATAGCATAAATATCAAAATGACCTCAGTTTCTAACTTGTTAACCATAATCAAATTTCTCTTGATCCTTGCCATTCTGTTGAAAGAGCACAGCCTATTGCTACATAAACAAAAGTCTGTTCAGTTTACATGTGAGTAAAGCTAGTTTGACAACTGTTTATACTTAGCTTTGCACCAAACACAACATCAAAACTAAAACATTCAGTGTACTGAAGCATGTTTGCAGTTTTAAAACAATATGTGTGGTGTGTGTGTGTGTGTGTGTGTGTGTGTGTGTGTGTGTGTGTACATATATATGTATGTACTACTTAGATTTGTGTGTGTGTATATATATATATACACATTATTAATATATATATATATATTTATATATATGCATGTGTGTGTGTATGTAATTATATTTGTGTGTGTATGTACTTTCATTTACCTAGCTATCTACACACATATACACACACATGGATGCACAAATGGAAGAGTACTCAGTACATATAGATGATTTTTGGGGTTTTTTAAAAAAAAATTTATTTGTTTAAAGCTGAAGATTCACTCAGCTGCTGTTCAAAGTTTCTAACTATGTGAAGTTCGCCAGGTAATAAAAAGATGTCTGAAACATAATTATACGCATTGGTCTACTGAAATTTTCATGTTTCTGAATCTAATTCATCAAGGATGAAATGTAGAAGAAAAGAAGGAAGAAAAAAGTTTCAAAATGGTTCCAAGAGATTCAGTGAAGATGGCATTCAGATTCCCACCCTCGTTCCTTTGTAGTGTTAAGCAGATAAATTACCCTCACTAAATAGGATATCTGTCTGTCTGTCTCAAGTATTTAGATACAAAGTAGACTGGACAACTTTCTCAGTCAGTGACAGTGAGTGCAAAGCTAAAATCTGATGTTTATATTGTGTTTCTGAGAAGAACAATCTAGAATCAGAAATTGGTACTAGATCATCTGAGAATGTTACCTTTGAAGCACAGATAGCAAATTCCTGGGGAAGATTTATCCCATATACTTTTTACACCATCAAAATGAAACTAAACAGTTTGCAAAACCCTCTTGGGACTTAGGTGACATTTATATCTATCTCAAGTGCAATCAATTAAGATAGTAGAGTCAGAAAAGTTGTAATAAAAAGCTTTATAGTATCCACAGCTTGGTGTATAACCATTCTGAGTTCAAACATTGCCTTTTATACCTCCAAGATCAATAAAATAAGAAACTGGTTATATACAGAACTCATTTCAAAACTCTTTATTCTTTTTCTCCTGACACAATTCGTCCTTGCTCCTGGGCAAAAGAAATCTATTCTGTATATCTTAGGTGACATAGATTAACACGTTTGGATATAAAATATCACGCAGTTTTACATTTTATGCTCCTTAAGAAGCTCTTTCCCAACAGCAGTGAAGATTTTGCAGAAATTTCTTTTGGTCACTATGGAAACTTAGATATTGTTTAGGCACCGATTATGTCCTTCCAGAAAATAAATAAATAAATAAAAACAAAAAAAACTCACAACTAGCACTTATAGTGATTTACTACCATGTATCAAATCTCTTGCATACAGTTCACATGTAAAGCGTATTTGTGTGTGTGTGTGTGAGAGAGAGAGAGAGAGAGAGAGAGAGAGAGAGAAAGAGAGCGAAGAAGAGAGAGAAAAAAATCAATATGTTCAAAGTGTAGATTTACTAGACAGCTCGACAAGAATTCTAAATGCTTCTAATGTAGAGAACTTGAGCCTTTGGGGACAGGTGAGCTAAGTAGACAGCCAAAGAATTTATTTGCATTAACCTTGATCTATTATCTGAAGAATGCGACGACGAATGCACGGTGCCAAGTGGGCCACTTTTGGTAAGCAGAACTGGTGATGTGGGAGCACTGTAGAGTAAAGAGGTAAGTCTCTGACCAATCAAGCAAAAAGACAAACCCAGTTTCAATTCTTAGTCAAAAGTTGTTTAATTTTCTCTATTTTTCTTTTTGTCTTACAAGAAACACCTACCTGTTGTTTTTCTATTTCTCCTTCATTAACACCTGTTGTTACCATATTTCTCTTGAAATACACTACTTTTATTTCAATTAATGTTGAAAATAATGAAGAATTTAGTAAAATAACTTTGGTAGCATTAAGCTGGTGTTTGGAACATAAATTAACAAGAGATTTCAATGGAAAGTTCTAATTAATATCATTTTATAGCAGGAAGTTTGTATCATAAAATCAGGGTCCTCTGATACAAACATAAAAGGCAAGTGATCAACAAGATCTCTCCATCATTAGAACACAAACATAACTCCTCTGCAAAATATGCGAAAGGCTGAGGCCATGTTTTCATATCTATCATTTGTTTAAAATTTGCAGGTCAAAATAGGAGGGCAGAAACGTTAACACGACAGGTGAAATGCTTAGCAGTATTTCGCCTGTCTTCATGTTCTGAGTTCAAATTCCGCCACGGTCGACTTTGCCTTTCATCGTTTTTGGGGTCGATAAAATAAGTACCAGTTGTATACTGGGGTTGATCTAATTGACTGGCTCCCTCCCCAACCACAAAAAATTTCAGGCCTTGTACCTAGAGTAGAATAGAATGTTGGGAAATATTATAATTAGTGGAAAAACAAAAATTCCTGAAGGATGGCTGGCAAAAAAAGGGTGTATCTTTTATATACTGATTTTGTTTCAGTCATTAAGCTGTGCCCAAGTTGGAGCACTACCTTGAAGGGTTTTAGCTGATCAAATCAACCCCAGTAATTCTATTTGTTTTCAGTCTGGTACTTATTCTATTAATGTCTTTTGCTGAACTGCTAAGTCATGGGAATGTAAATAGACTAATGCCAGCTGTCAAGTGGTGGGTAAGGGACAAACACGGATGCAAAGACAGACACACATAGATATATATATACATATGTGTGTGCATGTATGTATACAGAGAGAGAGAGAGAAAGAGAGAGCGAGTGAGAGGCTTCTTTCAGTTTCTGACTACCAAATCCACTCACAAGGCTTTTCTCAGCCTTGGCCTGGGGCTATGGTAAAAGACACTTGCCCAAGGTACCACACAGGGAAACTGATCCCAGAATTATATTGTTAGGAAGCAAATATCTTACCACACAACCATACAATAATACACCTATACAAAGGTCACTTTTATCATGCTAGTTCTACCAAAATTTGGTCTTAGAATAATGCAACTTTACTCTAAACTTAGTCACAGACATCGTTTGGTCACAATACAACTAACCAGCCTTTTACAACTGATTTATTCACTTTACCTCGTCTAGACTGGCATCATTGGATAAAGACCATCAATTTTGTTAAATTAATTAAACAAAATGTTGTAATTGGATGGTAAATTTAATTGCTACTCTTTTGAATTTTTTCAAGTTTTTTTTTTCTTTTTTTACATATTTACAACTTCATTCAATAATATTGTGCAAATTAATTTTCTTGGTTCTTCTACTATTTAATACTATTGAAGGTACTGCAGAGAGCTCAGTGACATTGCTGAACTGAAGGTTTCCAAAGCCAATTTAACTCTTTTGCATTCAGATTACTCTGTTAAATCATCATCATCATTTAACATCCGTTGTCCATGCTAGTTTGAGGTGGGCAATTTGACTAGGGCTGGTAAGCTGAGGGGCTACACCAGACTCCAATCTGGCATAGATTCTACAACTAGATGCTTTTCCTAATGCCAACCACTCCAAGAATGTAATCAGTGTTTTTACATGCCACTGGCATGGGTGCCAGTCACAGGACATTTATTCATGCCATTTTGTATTAATCATGCATTATCTTATAGCTTTGACATTTCAATGATGTGATTGTTTATTTTCAGAATGTGAATTTAGGGTAGGTGTGAGAGGCTGGATATGGTCAGTTTGAATGAATAACAGGTAGAATATTTGAGCTGAATATGGCCAGTTTAAATGCTAGAGTGTCAAGGAGATGAATTCAATTCTGGAGGCTAGTAAAATACTGGTCAATGAGAGAGGTCTTCACATGGTTGCCTTGCAACCACATGGCTTTGGAGTTCAATCCCACTGCAAGGCATCTTGAGTTAAGTGTTCCCTACTATAGCTTTTGGTCAAACGATGGCTTGTGAGTGGATTTGGTAAACAAAAACTGCATGGAAACCCATTGTGTGTGTGTGTCTTTGTGTCTCCACAACTGCTTGCCAGCTGGTAGTGCTTTGTTCACATCCCTGTGAGATTAGCAGTTCAGCAAAAGCAATCAACAGAATAAGTATCAGGCCTTTAAAAGATAAGTAGATGGGGTGGGGTGGGGTGATCTGTTCAACTAAACCTTTCAAAGATGTGCCCCTGCATGGCTGCAGTCCAATGACTGAAACAAGCAATCAATAAAACATAAAGATTAAAAAGGTGTATCCAATCTGAGGCATTACAGAAATGGTAGAACCTCTGATTAACCGTTTCAATACCAACCCAGCTGAAACTCCTTCTGGATCTGTAGTACAAACATTTTGCTTTCATAAGTTTTGAATTAAAATCTTCCACCAAACCTTAGTCACAATTTATGTTCCTAACACTAGCTTAATAATAACTAAGTTATTTTACTAAATTCTTTGTTATATTTAAACCTTTTAATACCAACCTAGCTGAAACTGGCTCTGGTTCTGTAGTACAAATGTCTTGTTTTCATAAGTTTTGAATTAAAATCTTCCACCAAACCTTAGTTACAATTTATGTTCCTAACACTAGCTTAATGATAACTAAGTTATTTTACTAAATTCTTTGTTATATTTAAACCTTTTAATACCAACCTAGCTGAAACTGGCTCTGGTTCTGTAGTACAAATGTCTTGTTTTCATAAGTTTTGAATTAAAATCTTCCACCAACCTTAGTCACAATTTATGTTCCTAACACTAGCTTAATGATAACAAAGTTATTTTACTAAATTCTTGTTATATTTAAACCTTTTAATACCAACCTAGCTGAAACTGGCTCTGGTTCTGTAGTACAAATGTCTTGTTTTCATAAGTTTTGAATTAAAATCTTCCACCAAACCTTAGTCACAATTATGTTCCTAACACTAGCTTAATGATAACTAGTTATTTTACTAAATTCTTTGTTATATTTAAACCTTTTAATACCAACCTAGCTGAAACTGGCTCTGGTTCTGTAGTAAAATGTCTTGTTTTCATAAGTTTTGAATTAAAATTTTCCACCAAACCTTAGTCACAATTATGTTCCTAACACTAGTTAATGATAACTAAGTTATTTTACTAAATTCTTTGTTATATTTAAACCTTTTAATACCAACCTAGCTGAAACTGGCTCTGGTTCTGTAGTACAAATGTCTTGTTTTCATAAGTTTTGAATTAAAATCTTCCACCAAACCTTAGTCACAATTTATGTTCCTAACACTAGCTTAATGATAACTAAGTTATTTTACTAAATTCTTTGTTATATTTAAACCTTTTAATACCAACCTAGCTGAAACTGGCTCTGGTTCTGTAGTACAAATGTCTTGTTTTCATAAGTTTTGAATTAAAATCTTCCACCAAACCTTAGTCACAATTTATGTTCCTAACACTAGCTTAATGATAACAAAGTTATTTTACTAAATTCTTTGTTATATTTAAACCTTTTAATACCAACCTAGCTGAAACTGGCTCTGGTTCTGTAGTACAAATGTCTTGTTTTCATAAGTTTTGAATTAAAATCTTCCACCAAACCTTAGTCACAATTTATGTTCCTAACACTAGCTTAATGATAACTAAATTATTTTACTAAATTTCCTTGTTATATTTAAAATTAATTGAAAGAAACACAGAGCATCTCAGAATAAATAAGGTAACAAAAAGGTTAAATAAATAACAGTTCACATTAATAAGAAAGACCATCCTTCCTTAATCTGTTCCCAATTCAAATTTCACTGTGGTCGTCGTCATTTTCGTTTTTCATTCTTCCAAGGTTCATGAAATAGTCATCAGTCATGAACTGCAATGAATTTAATTGACTATAATAACACCCCATCCTCCAAGCCCAACCTAATCGGTAGCCTTGTGCCAATTTATGAAATCCTTTATACAAGCTAATGTCAACTGCATCACGTCACGCAGCAATGTCTAAACCTTCTCTTTAATTCTGATCCTAATTCATCAACTTGGATCAGGTACTACTACCACTACTACTACCACTACCTCTACTCCTTTGCCTTTCTGCTACTTTCACCACCAGCCCAACCAATCCCTACTCCCTCCACCAAATATATTGGGTGCTTGATGACAATAAGCCATGTTTTGACAGCTACTTCTGAGATGATCAAACAAAACGCTCTGCTATGAAGTCTTTCAGGATCAAGAGCATCACAAAGCTGGAGGCAGTGGTGATAGTTTGGTGATGTGTGGAGTTGGTAGCAATGTGGTGCACTTTATATCGCTGCCATATAACTGATCGAGATTAACTAGGCAGTTTTGACTTGTAAAATGATAAATGTAGCAACAACAAAAACAACGACAACAATAATAAATAGGGAAGGAGGGGCAGTTTAACTTTTGTTTTTTTTACCTCAATGTCATTCTTCATCTTTTTCTGTACTTGAGATAGAATTAAAAAAAATTTTTTAATATAAATTTGAAGTTTTTCTTTTTTTTTCTAAAGCAAGGAATTGTTACTTTCTATATAAAGGTAACATATGGTATGCCAAAGTCAGTAATTCTGTTTTAATTGAAAGGTATGGAATGATAATTATTTCAAGATAAGTTGACTGTTTGTGTGGAATATGGAGAGATGCTTATATTAATTTGTCTTATGAGGTGGAGAAAGGAGAATGTTCATAACTTATTTTAGAGCTTTCTTGACTTGGGTGTATATGATATACTTAATACACACACACACATGTACATACATACACAACATACACACACACACATATATATATAACATTAAAATTAAATATTATAATCATCTTAACATTCACTTTTCCATGCTTGCATGGATTAGACAGGCAATGACAAGTGACTGAGATCTTTGGCAATATGCTGTGCTTGAGAAGACTTATCAGGTCAAGTGAAATCGTAATCATGGTGGATGCTGGTGTCGCATATCTGGCATCCATGCCAGTGGCATATATAAAGCACCCACCGCACTCTTGGTGTGGTTGGCATTAGGAAGGGCATCAATGCCAAACCAGATTGGAGCCTGATGCAGCTCCCCAGCTTACTAGTTTTCAGTCAAACGGTCCAACCCATGCCAGCATGGAAAGCAGATGCTAAATGATGATAATGGTGATGATGTAGATTTTCTATGGACTGATGCACTTCCTGTTTCCAAATAAGGTAATCTTTTTCCATGACCAGATATGCTTTAGCAGAATATTGGAAATTTAAAATTGGTTTCCTTAACTACAGGCACCTTGTGAGTAGATTTGGTAGATGGAAACTGTAAGAAGCTCAATGTATGTGTGTATTGCTGTCTCCTTGACTTGACATTTCATGATCGTCGTAAACAAGAGTCATCATAAAGCAAGCTGGGTCCTTCATTTTCAATCTTCCATGAAAACATGTCTGGTCACAAGGAATATTACCTTGCTTGGAAACTGGTGAGCAGGAAGGGCATCCAGTTGTGGCAAATCCACCATAGCAAGTTCTGTTTGACCCATGCAAGCTTGAAAATTGTCACATTAAATGATGATGATGGTGTGGATGAATAATATTTATTTTCAATTTAGACAGGAAGAATTTGAACTGCAGGTGTTACAGGTATTTATTTAAACAACACGGAGTGAATGAAAAGTTAATTCTGATTTGAACTCAGAACATAGACAAAATCCTAAGCAGGCATGATACACTGTCATTTCTGACAGTTTACTCACTACCCTAATATGAAATAAGCCATGTAGAAAAAGTATCTCCATTATCAAAAAATATAATTTAAAGAATTTAAATTAAACTGAATTTAAGCCAGGAAAAAATATCACTTTTCAGAGCTTTTGTTCTGTAAAGTAAGAAAAAAGAGAATGAAACAGTTAAGATAATCAATTAAACTATACAGCTAATGATAATTAAATCTAACAAAAAGCTGGTTGTCAAAAGGTGGAAGGAAATAAAGAAGGTTTGACAGACTGCCAACTGAGAAAGGTACAACATTGACCTGAAAGACTGCCAGTTGTTAGAGGTGAATTAGAAAAAGAATAAATAATAAATAAAGTAAAATAAAACAAAAAGTTGGCTAATTATAGAATGTGGTTAATGTGATAACGAACATGGTAATATCAAATTTGTTTTTCTGTTTAATTTTGCAAGGTGTTCTGTAGTAATGATACCATAATACCTTAAATACTGATTTCAAATTTTGGGCCAAGGCCAGCAATCTGGGGGGGTGGGGGTGTAAGTCAATTATACTGATCCCAATGTTCAACAAGCACTTGCTTTAGCAACCCTGAAAGGGATGATAGACAAAGTTGACTTAGGCAGAATTTGAACTTAGAATATATAGACGGATTAAATGTCACTAAACATTTAACTCTGTGTGGCAACAATTTTGCCAGCTCACCGCCTTAATAATATCTTAAAATACTAGTTTCACATTTTGGCACAAGGCCAGTAATTTTGGGGGAGGGGGTTAAGTTGATTACAGTGACACCCCGCCTACCTCCGTGTTTAACTGGTACTCATTTTCTCAACCTTGAAAGGATAAAAGACAAAGTCAACCTTGGTAGAATATATACTCAGAATGTGAAATCATAGCCATGACTGATGCCAGTGTCACATAAATGGCTCCCATGGTGGTGGCATGTAAGAACTTTGGACATCACGGAGGCAGTGACAAGTGACCGAGACCTTCAGCAATACACTGTGCTTGAGAAGACCTGTCAAGCCAAGTGAGATCATAGTTGTGGCTGATGCTGGTGTTTTGTAACTGGAACCCATGCTGATGGCATGTATTGGGTTGTCCAGAAAGTTTGTGCCGATTTATAGTAACTTACCTTTCGACTTATTTTAGAAAATGGTTGAGTCCATAAAATTTGACTACACCTCCATTTAGATGCTAATACTTATTTTTCTAAATGTGATATTTATTCTATCAGTCACTTTTTCCAAACAACTAAGTTACAAGGACATAAACAAACCAACACCATCTGTCAAGCTGGGGAACAAACACAGACACACACATACTCACACACATACAGCCATCCATCCATCCATACATACATACACACAGGGCTTCTACACTGTTTCTATCAACCAAATTCAATCACAAGGTATTGGTTGGCTCAGGGCTATAGCACAGATACATGCCCAAGCTTCAGCACAGTGGAACAAAACCTGAGGTCCCGTGGCTACAAAAGTGAAAACTTCCTAACTACAAAGCCACAGCCACAAAGCCATTTACTGAAACTGATGCAGAATCCATATTGTTATTAAGTCACGTCTACAGAGGGAAAGGAATGTAAGACACCACACTGCATAAGACTGGTTGGTTGAGCACAAGACCTCAGTTTGATTCCTAGTGTAGCCATTTCTTTTTATTCCTTTCCATTGCTGATATGCTTGAAGAAGAGATCTGAATATCTGACAACTTTTTTCTTCGCTTCCACAGTAAATGTGAGGCCAAGTGCCAAATTATACATAGATCAATACACACACGCATGCATACATTTATATATATATATATATATATATATATATATATACACACATATACACATACATACATGTATTTGAATGGAAGAGAAAGGAAAAAAGCAGGCAGGAAGGAGCTTGAGTTAGTAATGTGTTCGTGCTTGTATGCAAGAGGATGAGAAAGAGAGAAAAGAAAAGGTATATGGCCACCTGTGTGCATGAGAGGTAGAAAGAGGGGGAGAGAGAGAGAGGAGAGAAATCGAAAGCAAGGAGTGAGGAGAGAGGAGAGCTAATGTGTCATATATGAATTAGATTTCAATGCAAGAGAGAGAAAGCAAAGGGAGATAACTTTCTTAGCCAGTTCTAACCTAACAAATAGCAAAATTCTATGACATCTTTTGTCAGTGTATTACAGCAACATCGTATATAAGCTGAGATATTGATGTGGAATTGTATTCATCGAATATATACCAAAATGTGTCATTATTTTCTCTTTGGTGTTTTCTTTACTTGTTATTATTAAAAACATTATCTAATTAATGTGAAACTTTTAAATATCGTTTTTTTTTTTATTCTTTTCCTCTTCGACAGAATTATCATTAGATACATACTGAGTAAATATAATTATCTACAAAGTTAATTCAATTAAATTATTATTATTATTATTACTATTATTATTATTATTATTATTATTATTATATTATCATTATTATTATTGTCATCATCATCATTATCATTATCATTATTATTATTAAAGGTAGCAAGCTGGCAGAATAATTAGCATGCCGGGCAAAATGCTTAGCAGCATTTCATCCGTCTTTATGTTCTGAGTTCAAATTCTGCCAGGGTCGACTTTGCCTTTCATCCTTTCAGGGTCAATGAATTAAGTACCAGTGAAACACTGGGATCGATGTAATCAACTAGTCCCCTCCCCTAAAATTTCAGGCCTTGTGCCTTTAGTAGAAGGGATTATTGTTGTTGTTGTTGTTATCATCATCATCATCATCATCTTTATGGTGAATAAAGTGTTAATGCTATTATGTAGGCCATGGCTTACTTATGCAATCCAGAACGAAGTGCAGAAATATATCGGAAGTGAGATATATTGTTTATATTTCCTTAGCTCACATTTTGTAATTATGAAAATTATACTAGTGAATAATTTTTATAACACTTTGTCCACAGATTAAAGTATGCCTGAACAGACTATGCTTTGCTGTTGATGTCTAATACAATAGAAACATGCCTATAGTTGTCTCCTTGTTTGCTAAAAGATCAAATTTTCCTTCTAAGCATGAAGATTCAATTTCCTCCACTATTTAGCCTTAACGTCTTGAAATTATTTCCCCTTTTCCTTGACAGTTGCTAACAACTGCCATTAGGAGTCAGTTTTCAATTCATTAAGTTTTTTCGTTTGTTTTTTTTTTGCATACATCATACAGTACATAAGCATATACGTGAATTATCTGAAATCAGTTTACTGCAGAAATTTATTGCTTATCAAAGCAGCCTGCAGAAGGAGGAGGAGCTCAAAGTTGTGAGATAAGACCACAGCTTTAGAATGCTGCTGTATACTGCAACCTTATAGCATGTGCACTTATCAAAACTATTCACTATTATTTCACTAGAACCACACATATCATACCTAAACATTTAATTAAAATTTTACTGATAATCTCCCCACCTCTGTCTCTCTCTCTCTCTTCTTCTCACAATCTGTCTCTGTCTCTCTCTCCTTCTCACAATCTGTCTCTGTCTTCAAGTATCAAATTCTTGAGGGAATATAATTTTTCACTTCAGCTTTCCCATCTTATCTACTCAAATCTTTTTTCACTGTCTGTCATGCTTTATAGTAAATAATCTTCTGCTATTAACAACCTATGTTTCACTGCCATAAACTATTGCATGTCAAATACAAGCAACACTCCACTCGCTATTTATATGGAGAGAGAGAGAGAGAGAGAGAAAGAGAGAGAGAGAGAGAAAGGGGGAGAGAGAGATTATTTATTATTAATATAAGTAGGCTGTTAAAAATTTTCTTTTATCTAATGAAAATGTTTATTACTTTACAATCCTCAGATCCACAACTACCAGTAATAATTAGGTCCCCTTGGTAACAGAAATTACATACAACTTCTATGATTCACTGCTACAGTCTATAGACAGTCATTACATATGGACCTAACTAACATTATGTTTCATGTATGTACTTTAATATCTTAACTGTTTCATCACTCACCAGTTTCACTACTTATGTCAAACTGATGGTCTACTTCAACCAGTCCATTTTCTAGACTAGATGCCAAAACCCGAGACATTATTGGTACAGGTTACACATACTTACTTTAAACATGCTTTGTTTTGTAAAATGGGTTCTCATCAAAGTCTTTGTTTTAATTTACCCCTTCTTTTTGCAATTGCAAATATAAGCAGCATCCTCCCTGTTGAATATATATCTAGCCTAACTTGATTGATACAATTTCCATACTTAACATTTTATCAAGAGTGTTTGTAATATTTTCAAACATAAACTTATTGTTAACATAAAATGAATATTATGAGTCATTCATCTACAATTAACTGGCTCATTTATTCCCTAGTTAACATGCTAGGAAAAAAAACGGTTTGGGGGGGGGGAAGCACTAAACAAAACAAAGAATCAAACTCTGTTAAATGTCGTTTTTACATCAGCAGAGTAAAGTAATACCATTTATTTCTGGTGTAGTTAGCTCGTTGGGAATATAGAATTAACACTCTCGTGTCCTAACACAAAACAACACTGTATATCATTGACTTAAAATCTTCCATTAATTATCCTTTCTCTAACTCTTTCACTCCTTCCATATCTGGCCCTTCCCCCAGCACACTTCATCCTATTGGTTTCCTATAATTACATCTCTCGGTTGCATTACTTTTATTTTTAGAGTACCATTATTAATTTAGAGTACTTTTTCTGCTGAGAATGTAATTAATTGTATCGTTAACCTATAGTTGTAGCAGTAGAATCAATGTCTTCACAAAGATGTGGAAAATTTGGAACGTTTAAAAATTATGCCTGGTCTGCTGTTTTTCACAATGAAGAAATACTTTAAGCCGTAATACACAATAATTCTTTTACTGCATAAATCAATCATGTAACCTCTTTATTTTCTGCTAATTCATCATCAGTTTATTATCAACTTGTGGAATCAATTTCCAACTTTTCTATGTAGATATACGTCCCCTGCATCTATGAAAAGTTTCGGATTGAGACAATTGGGCATTGCTGTTTGGGTGTTGATGATTTGGCACACCTGACTTGACACTCAGCCAGTTTTGGAAGGAAACTAATGACTCATATTTTTCTGAAGGTTCTGCACAAAATTCATGATTAATCTATGGCTGTTGTTTACCTCCCACTTTTTACTTTTACGATTTCATTTCATTTATTTTAATATTTTGTTTCTTAATCATGAACCACTAAATTTAAATTTACTTTTGATTACTTATATTCTGTTGTATTATGGCAGAAAACAGAGTGTAGAGAACCAAAACAAATACCCCAAAGACTTCTGTCAGATGGTCAACGTCACTTTTATTTCAGTTCTATATTTAAGAGATGAGGAATTATGTACATTATTTACATTTGATGGGCATTTGTCCTCATCTTGTTTGTTGTTAACACAATGTTTCGGCCTGAGGAATGAGAACCCAGGGTCAAAATTTCTCCAAGACACTTGATGGAGGCTGGAGGGTATATCAACTGAAATGTTGTGTTAACAACAAAGATGAGGACAAATATCTGTCAAATGTAAATAATCTAAATAAAGTAAATAATGTCACTTTTATTTGTTGCCTCTAAAATAAAAAACACGTATTCTTTGGCATCAAAAGAAGGACGTTAAAACTTACATTGCTAGAGGATTGTCAGCTCTTTCAAAGATGGACACCATTCGGAAAACCTCATCCTTGCTTCTGGTTTTTGTTTTTTTTTTTTGTTGGTCAGATTGAAAAGCAAATTTCAAGTCACCATTTACTAATTGTAATATCATGAATGTGTAGTTAAAAAGCTCACTTTGCAACTGCATGGTCTTAAGTTCAGTCCTACCTTGCAGCACCTTAAGCAAGTGTTTACTAACATAGTGCAAGGTTAACAAAAGCCTTGGATTAGAATTGGCAGACAGAAAATGAAAAAGCTGGCAGAATTGTTAGCATGCCAAGCAAAATGCAACATTTCATTCATCCTTACATTCCACATTCCAATTCTGCCAAGGTTGAATTTGCGTTTCATCCTTTTGGGATCAATAAAATAAGTACCAGTTGAACACTGGAATCAATATTTACATTATTTACATTTGACGATATTTGTCTTCATTTTGCTTGTTGTTAACACATTTTGGTTGATATACTCTCCAGCCTTCATCAGGTGTCTTGGGGAAATTTCAGACCTGGGTTCTCATTCCTAAAGTATTTTTCAATGTTATTATTATTATTATTATTATTATTATTATCATTATTATTCAGGTCGCTGCCTGGAATTCCCAAGATACCTGATGAAGGCTGGAGAGTATATCAGCCGAAACGTTAAGTTAACAACAAACAAGATGAGGACAAATGTAAATAATGTACATAATTCCTCATCTCTTAAATATAGAACTGTACTGGGGTCATTGTAATCAACTTAGCCCCCCCCCCTCTTCTGAACTAGCTGGCCTTGTGCCAAAATTTGAAACAAATATAACTGGGAAGTGATTTATTAACTTGTAAGAATGAACGCAAATTGTCACATGGGCGAAACAAATTCATCGACCTTAATTATTGGAAAATTGAAATGATTTAAAACAAAAAATAAATAAATAAAGGTCAAGAAGGCCTTACTATCATTACTAACTTCAACTTTTAGTGAAGCCTTGAAATGGAATTGTGAAAAGGAAGAATTTCCACATGTGGAAGAAGGGGTGAAGTCGGAGGGTGTATTGAAATAATAATATAAAATCAAAAATACTCAAAGAGAACACCTATGACATTGCTGATGGAATCTTATCAAGTGACTAAACTACAGAATCATAACAACAACAATAATGATGATGATGATGATAAAAATAACAACAACAGCAATAATGATAATAAAAATTAGAATAATAAGTGAAACCTCGAAAGAAAGGTTGTTCTTCATAAATAACTTTTAATTTAAGATAATTCGTTTTGGCTCACTGCAAATCACTTTGTAAGGTATAATTTTAAAGAAACCTCAAAGTAAAATAATGACATGAGGCAATGCTTTTATTCTGATAATACACATAAGCAGGGTAAATAAGTAGGCAGAAAAATAAAGCAAATTGGTAAAAGAAAGGAATACAAAAAAAAAAGAAGAGAAAAAAAGAACCCAACAGAAAGTCACTCAATCACTTAATTCTACCACAATATATTGGGATCAGATAGCTGAAAGAGTATTAATTATATTACATTAAATTACATTATATTATATTATATTATTACAATCTGGTTTGTAGTTCTTAGAGAAACTAGAAAGCAGCATCAAGTATCTATTTTCAAAGAAGAGAATTGAAGTGATTACTATTCTGTCATCATTTTCTGTTCTGTTCTCTTCTGTCTGTAATGTTTTTACCTCATAATATAATTCTGAACCATTTGTAAGTAATATAACAAAGGCAACAAGACTAACAATTATTTTACAAAAGGTATGTATCAATACACAAAATTATTTTACACGGTAAATCATGTGGAAATTGTTACATCTGTTTCAACATCATAATTATGATTATAAGATGCTATACAATTAATAAATGATGAGGTGAATTGAAGTTTACTAGGAACAGGTGTAGCTGTGTGGTAAGAAGTTTACTTCCCAGCCACACAGTTCATGGTTCACTCCCTCTGTGTGGCACCTTGAGCAAGTTTCTTCTACTATAGCCCTGGGGCAGCAAAAAACTTATGAGTGGATTTTGTAGACAGAAGCTGAAAGAGCCTGTTGTATTTACACACACACACACACACACACACACACACACACACACACACACGCACGCACACACACACACACACACACAAAGTTGAGGGGTTTTGTCTTGTAGGTACTTGGCAACCTCACCTGTGCAAGTGCTATGTAAGAAGATACCTTTACATTGTTAAGAAGATGGTGTTAAGAAGAAAAGCATCCAACTGCTGAAACCATGCCAAAGCAAACAAAAAGGCTGGCACAGCTCTCTCTCTCTCTCTCTGGCTCCTCTGTTCTTGTTAAACTGTCCAACCCATGCCAGCATGGAAAATGGGTGTTGAATGATGATGATGATGGTGTGTGTATGTGTTACTGTCTCCTTGCCTTGGCGTCACATGACAGTTGTAAGCGAGTGTCACTGTCAGGCAAGTGGTGTCCTTAATTTCCAATCTTCCATGAAAACATGTCTGGCCATGTGAGAAACATAACCTTACCTGAAGACAGGTGAGGGTTGATGACAGGAAGGATATCAGGCCATACAGTAGAAAATCCACTTCAAAGAATTCCATTTGACCCATGTGAGCATGAAAAAGTGGACGCCAAAACAATGATAGTGATGATGATGATATATATATGACCAGTAAAAACATTTGAAGCAAAGGTGGAATGGAACAAGGAATTCTTCCGAATGGTTTTTGTATATGTTTCTTAAATTAATTGGGAATTTCTGTTACCAAAATTTCTCAATGTTTCACACTTATAATAATTTCCGTTAGCAATTTTATTTTTATTTTATTTTTACATTTCTTATTTTACCATTTTCCTTTTTTTTTTTTGGCTCTAATTTTTCTGATTAAAATCTTAAAAATTGAAGGTATTTTTATATAATCATTTCTTTGTTTTTCTTTTTACTAAGTTATTGTGCAACTTGACGATATCTTCAATTATAGCACCATTCTTTGGGTAGTTTTTATTTTTAGAATTTTTTTCTTTCCTTTTAAAAGAACTATTTTTCTCATGTGCATTACTGCCACTAACCTTTTATTAATTTCTGTATGAACCAAATAAATAAATAAATGAAAATCAAAATAAAATAAGAACAAAATGAAAGGAGAAGAGTTGGGTGGGCGGGTGGAAGTGGAATGAAATCAGAATCAAGAAGGAAACAACTCGTTTCACCTCACCTCTCTTGTAAAAGTATTCCAGTTTGCACAGTAACATAAACTAAATACATAGTGCAAAGGAGAAATTCTTCAGCTGATTAATCATATAATCGGTAGCTGTAAAGTCAGAATGTCTCTTCTGAATTTTTATCAACCTAACTCAATATAGAGATTAAAGAATGATACAAGTTACAGAGAATTGATATGAGAAATTAAAAAAAAAAATAAAGACAACAACTAAAAGAAACAAAATATTAAAAGCAGATTAATAAATGAAATGAAATCGTAAAAGTAAAAAGTGGGAGGGAAACAACAGCCATAGATTAACGAAGATATTAAAATAAATAAAGAAAGAAAAAAAGAGTAAAGTAAGAAGTCTTGAAGTTCTGACAAGAGTATTCAGTATACTGTCAAATATCTTCTTAATATTAATTTCATGCTTCTATTAAATTGTTTCCAGTATAAAACCATTCATTGCCATTGTGATTTCTCAGGAAGCAAATATTCCTGTGAAAGTAAACAAAATAAGATTTCCCCTTAAATGAATGAACGAATGAGATCGTTTTCCAGAGCAGTATCAAACCTTTCCTTTTATTTATTTATTTGTTTATTTATTTATCTTTCCTCCACCCCCGCTAAAACTGATAACTGAAATTGGGAAAATCAGAACTTGAGAGAGAAAGCGATGGATAAAAAGATGGAGATAGATAGATAGATAGATAGATAGATAGATAGATTGACAGGCGGAGGGAGAGAGACAGAGACAGACAGACAGCGAGAGAGTGAGTGAGTGATAATGTGATTTGTGACAATCCGAAAATAGCTGTTTCCCTGTAACTTAATTACAAAAGGTGTGGGTGTCTTCATATTTATATACACACCCATACACATAGGATATATGGGAAACCAATCATATAATACTGTGTTAGTGTGCATGTGTGTTCGTATGGAAATAGAGAAAAAAACGTGAAAAAAAAAAGAACAAAAGACATGTTAAGACAATTAAAAAAATAAAGAACAGAAAATAAATAAAAGTTTTCAGTTATAATTAACTCTCTTATCCACATCTAAAAGTTTGTTGCTCAAAGGAGGGGATATCTTTTTTTTATTCTTTATTTTTCATTTTTGTTTGTTTATTTTGGTCATAATCAAATTTTCCTTGATCGCTATTCAATAAGTTAAGTACGCTTCAGCAAATGCTATTAATTCAGTAATATTTACTAAATGTTTTTTACTTCAATAAATAAAACATTTAAAGATTTGTTTGAAAAGGCCACAAAATAAATATCGCAAGTGAAATAAAGGAAAAAAAAAAAAAAGAACGTTGTCAAGCAGAAAGAAAGGGATAAAATTATATACGGCTTTTATTTCAGTTATAAAGCTAATATCTTTATGGGAGTTTTTGATTTACGGCAATATTAGAGTAGATTTAATCAGAAATAACAAGAAACATGATGTAACACATCTTCTAGGAAATTTTATTTATCTAACAATGTTTTTCATGGAATTCTTAACTTTTCTAAATTGAAGGCCATAAGGTTTGATTGAGGAAGGATTTGCTATTTAAATTTTTTACCGAGCCACTTAAAGAATTGTCAGCATTAGATGAAACAACAAGAAAACAAGCTGGAAACTCTAGATATGCTAACTATTGCAAATATAAACAACAGTTCTTTATCACTGAGAGATTCGACTTCTCTAATATTGGCAGAGAAATTAAAGAATAACGTAAAGGGGGTAGGGTGAAGTGGGGGAAACACCCCAAAAAAACCCAGTTATTACTTAAAGATTTTCTTACATTATAGATCACATAAGAATCAAAGAAATTTGAAAGCACTGGAAATGGTAATATGTTATGACAAAGCTATGACAAATTTCTATTAAATGTAATATGTTTTATTGTCTGTCAAGATATACTTGAAACAGTCAGACTTGAAACATTAACTTCAGAGAGGAGGGAAATACAGTTAGCTAATTTTAATATCTAATGTCTGATCAGTTCAGCTGAATTTAATATTGGTTTCAAATTTTGGCACAAGGCCAGCAATTTGGGGAGTAGAGGCAAGTTGGCTCCCACCCCCATGCAGTGCTCAGGTGGTGCTTATTTTATTGATCCAGAAAAGATCAAAGACAAAGCTTACCTCAGCAGAATTTGAACTCAGAAAGACGGCTGAATTGCTGCTAAGCATTTTGCCAGGCATGGTAACAATTCATTGCTGGCTGCACCAACAAGTGGCTGGTTCTCGTCTACAGCCAAGTAGTCGGGAGCAATAAAACGAATGTCTTGCTGAAGGATACAATGTACTGTCTGGGCCACCAATTGAAAACACAACCATCTATCTTGAGCGTAACACTCTAACCACTTGGCACAGGCTTCACAATGCATTAGATTGATGGTGAGGAGGAGGAAGAGGAAAAAGATAATGATGGTGTCTGTGATCTTGATGATGATGTTGATGGTTATGATGAAGGTTACAGTAGTGGTGGCAATGATGATGATGATGGCTGTGGTGGTGTAGAGATATGATGGTTGTGATGATAATGTTAAGAGGTGTTGCAAAATGATGATAAAAAGCATATTTTTAGAATTCTGCACTGAACCTAGATACATTTTGAGGTGTACCAGTATGCACTGGTGCACAGTTTGAGGGCCACTGCATGACACCAACAATAGATGTAATATATAAATGTTGATGATTTGCAGTTGTTTAGCCCTGATTGAAGCAGACCAATTAAGAGAGGCCATTTGAATCATGGCTGCCATCTTGTAACAGCTTTTTCATTAACTAGCTGATGATGATATTAATTAGCTTGACAGAGCAATTTATTTGCTGCAGTTTCTTACTTTAGGTTGATATTCCTGAAACTGGAAGACTGTTGTGCTTGATGTTATACAACTGAGGAAGACATAATTACCTGGCTTGCTAAAAATAGCAACCAAATCTCTCTCAAATCACACCCTACAGCCTAAGCAGGCCAGCTGTATTAGATGTTGTTTTACAAAGGTGGGCGAGCTGGCAGAAACATTAGTGCACCGGGCAAAATTCTTAGTGATATTTTATCTGCCGTTACGTTCTGAGTTCAAATTCCGCTGAGGTTGACTTTGCCTTTCATCCTTTCGGGAGTCGATAAATTAAGTACCAGTTATGCACTGGGGTCGATGTAATCAACTTAATCCATTTGTCTGTCCTTGTTTGTCCCCTCTGTGTGTAGCCCCGTGTGGGCAGTAAAGAAATAAGGGTGGGCTGAAAAATTCATAGGTTGACTGTGAAGGAGTGATGCTAGGGCTGTGAAATCTTGCATGTATTAATTTCAACTCTCCTAATTAATAACAACATAGTTTCTTTCCATGTAAAATGACATTTCACTGTTCAAAGAAGACTTCAAAAGTAACTAACGACTTCTCTTGAAAATGGACAAAATTTGGCAGCGTTATAAAGTACCTGCAGGAAAAGGGTTTAGCTCCCATTGATATTCAGGCTGACATGGTTGCTACATTAGGGTATGATACCCCAGCTTTAACAACAGTGGAGGAGAAGGGTGAGCCTTGAAGAAGACCCAAGGTCTGGACATCCTGCAACTGCCATCACCAAGGAAAACGTAGAATGTGTTCTCCACATGGTTATGGATGACAGGTGAGTGACTATAAATCAAATAGCTAATGCTATTAGCACATCCTGCAAGGGAATTGAGAATACATAACCCTAAAAAAGGCTGAGATGGTCATGAGTGGAATGCTTTTGATTGTTGGCCTGTTCAACCAGAGCCTGCACAGGTTTTAACAACAACAACAACAAAAGCAAGAACAGTAATTTTTAAGATTAAGTAAGTGATATGACATTTTTCAAAATATTACATATTTTATTAATGGTACCTTTTATAAATGACTTCATTATAATAATTCAAAGTGAATTTCTAAGAGGAAAATTAATTTTTATTATTACTATTAATATTATTTTTCTTACTCTTTGTGTTTTTTTGCTTAAGAAATTTTATTACTAAGCAAATTTTATTAAAATTAATAAAGGAATGGTAAAAGGAAAAAAGAGAAAGAAAATACATAATTAATGTAATTCCCTGACAGAACAAATGGAAAACAGCTAAAGTGCAGACATTAAAGTATGATTCATATTAGCAAGATGACATTTACAGCTCTTTCTTCATCAATAATCAGACAGGTTAATGGTAGAAATATAAATATATAAATAAAATACAACAAAACAAACTCTGCAATATCACTGGTAATAAGCTAACATTGGAACAACTCTAGAATGTTTTTTTTTTTTCTTTTTTTAACTCTTAAGAAGTATTTCCATTTAAGATAATAGAATTTTACTTTCACTTTGTGAGAAATAACTACACATTACCATTATTTTTGTTTTCAGAATATTTAACTCATATTTTATAAAATATTACAGCATTGTTACATAATATCGTAATTGTACTGCCAAGCAAAACCACCATACTACAAAGCATTATAATTACCATATTTGATGATATATAGGATGTACTTTTGACCCTCCCTCCAAAGAAAAAATTCTCAAAATACCACACTGGGTCCTATATGAAAAGTTGACCCTATATTACATGTTTTAACCCTTTTGATCTCAACCTGCCTGAAACTGCTCCAGCTTTCTGATACAAACTCCCAGTTTTAAAATGTCTTTATTTAAAACATTCCATCAAAATTTCATGCTGATATATGTTCCAAACACTGTAAGGATGTGTTTAATTTCACTAAATTCTTAAGTATTTTCAAAATTAATTGAAACTAAGACTGTGTATTTTAACATGAAGACTGCATGAAGAGAAGGGGAAATATCATCATCATCATCATCAACCCTCTGTGGATGTTGTTCGGAGTCACTTTCAGTGCCCTCAGTACCACAGGATCTGTCTATCTCATATTGGTCTTGTCAGCTACATCTGCTCCCATGAGAAACAATGCACAGGAGACAGAAGAGAATGAATGCCTTGGATTGACTCTGTCATCGCCTTTGATGGAACTGTCATAAGCCGAGCAGCATCGTAAGAAAAGGGTTGTTGCACTAAAACTATTTTAGCTGAGTATTCCACAGACATGTACCCTTAAAGTAATTCCCAAACAGAATCAGCGAGACACACTGTGTGACAAGGCAGTACTTCCTGAATTAGCAACAAGCTTTCTTCACATGGCACCAGCATGGGTGCTCTTTCCTTGGCAACATTTGAGTTCAGAGTGTTAAATCAGAAGAAGTGGTATAAAGCATTTTGTCAGGTTCAGTCACAATTCTGCCAGTTTGTCCCCTTTGAATGAGTTTGCATCTTGTTGTAGAAATAATGTTGTGTCTCAGGAGCAAAACTTCTACAGGGTGCGTAAGGCATTCGAGGACATACCTTTTTTGGGTCATTGCTACATTTTTTGCTAACTATGTATAATCTTTGTTTCAGAAAATAATAATGGCAGACCCTCAGCTGACACAAGAAATGAAGAGCCATGCTGTTATTGTGGTTATAAAGGCTGAGCATAATGATTTAGAAATATCTCGATTTTTAAAAAGTTGCCAGATCTTTCCTCTACAAAGTTTGTAAGGAGCTAGAGAATGAAGATGGAAATGTATCACCAGTATCAAAGCATAAAAAGCATTCTAAATGCTCTGAAATCATCAGAATACCTGAATTTATCCAGCAACTTCAACAGACTACTGATTACAATCCCAGAACGTCAATGAGGACACTTTGTCAGAAAAAGCAAAAGAAAATCACATTAGATCTAAAAGGTTCTTAAACAAACTGAAAAATCTAGCAGCAGATTTGATTTGTTTTTTCTCAAATGAGAAAAACTTTGACCAAGATCAAAAAGTTAACAGAAATGACAGATGATTATGTGCAGACCCTTCTGAAGTTCCAAGTGTCACGCACACAAACTTTCCTGCAACTGTCATGGTTTTTAAGGGTTGTCAGTAATGAAGGACATGTGATACCTCTTTACTTCTTTCCATGAGGCCTTAGAGTTAACTCTACCACCTACATTGAGGTCCTGGAAATAATTGTTAAGCCCTGTATGCAATATGTGTTTCAGTAAGACTCTGCACTATCGCACATGGCTCTAGTAACACAGGAATGGATGGCTGAAAATTTTCATGATCACATAACCCTTAACATTTGGCCTCCTAATTTGCCAGATCTCAAACCACTGGACTATTAAACATGGAGTGTCATTGAAAGAGAGGTCAATGAACATGCCCATAACACCAAAGATTCTTAGAAAGCTGCCATAATCAGAGTAATGTCCAATATGAACCAGGACCACTTGATTCTAGCATGTAGATGATTTAGATCTCAAATAGAAGCAATTGTGGAAGCTGAAGGTGGCTTTATTGAATAATATTATTAACATTATAGAAAAGAAGGTTTATTTTTATCCTCATAGCATTTCTGGATAAATAAATTTATTATCTGTTATTATAAGAACATAAATCTGTCCTCTAATATCTTACGCACCCTGAACTTACACTTGTTTTAGGCTGTATGCTCAAGCAGTTGCTACATGTACTACAATGAAATCAACATTGCTCAAAAATCAAGATCTGATGTCAAGTTTTGACAGAGAGGAGAGAAGCTGGTTATGACATAGTCATCACCAAATGTCATTCATTTGTTTAGATAAGTGCATATGTTATGAGGAAGAAGAGAAAATTGAATGTTTTCAAATTAAATCTTTGTATCTAGAAAGAAACAAAAATTTCATCAGTTGAAAAATGTCTTCTCCCAAAGAAAGGGTCAATCTTGAAATGTTAAATTCCTCCTCTCCCCATAGCATACAAGCATATCCAAACTCATATTCTTCACTGTGCAATTTTTATCAATGCAGACCACCATCTGTTCCTGCCAAACACTAGGTTTTGGTGTTATTTTTACATCAAATGTCATTGTTGTAAGCATTCAATTAGAAGTAGAAAATAGTTTTATTTTCATAACTACCAGGGATTGCTTAATTCCAGTCTAGTAGCATTAAGTTGATGAGATACAAATGTCATCATGGATAGAATGCTAATATTTTACAGGTAACTTTCTTTCCAAAAAAATAAAGATTTCTGCTTTTAGTAAAACTGTCATTCTAAAGAGCAAATATATTGTTTGATTTATTATAAGTTGATTAAATTTAGGCATGTAGAATTAACTGTATTTCTAAGAGACAAAATGAAATGCTGGCAGTGGATTATGAATTTATAAGCCACAAGCTGGTAGCTTCGTTCATAATAACCCTACTGTTTAATTAAATGTTTATTTAAGTAGAATAGTTTTAAATTACACTGCCTCATCTGCATTGGCAACTAATGAAAAGATTTAGATTTTGGATCTTTTTCTTTGTCTATAATTGGTACTTTTAAGAATAGGGAGGAAAAAGAAATAGTAAAAAGAAAAATGAGCAGAACAGACTGAGGGAAAAAATAAATGAAGCCAAACACACAGATAGATACACATATACATGCATACACACATACATATATATATACATGCACACACATACATGTATATGTGTATACATATATATAAACATATATGCATACATACATACATGTATATTGACACACACACATACAGAAACATGCATACATACAAACACATACTATACATATGTGGCACCATTGTTTTGATATAAAACATCTGCAACACTGCAGGGAGAAGAACCATTTACAAATTCCTTTGGGGCAACTGAATCAATAGAGATTTGCACAAGAGAAGAATTTTGATGCTTCATTAGTAGTCCAAACAACTTTGTTTTATTGTTGTCGCTTTCATGTTGTTGTTGTGGTTGTGTAGTTCAGGTCAGTCCTCATTGTATAAGCTTATGCCATGTAAGTAACTGGTCATTATTGTTGTGTATTTCGTGTACAACTCAGATCAGTTTTGATCAAGCAGTCCTATGATGTTGTTAGTGAAGTCTTTGGTAATGCTGCTTATACTGCTATTTGTCCCCAAATCCCTACTTTTGCCAAATATGCTGGAGGAGAATGAACAGGGCAGTAAAAACTGTAGATGTTGATATCTCCAATCATGATATAACCTAACAGTGTTGCTCTTCTTCTGAGAGGTTCTATATTTGTTGTCTTGTGGTAATAGCAACTTAAACATGAGAAGAAATTATAATGAAGTTTAAAATAAGCCAACCAGACCCATTTTGAAGGTATATAAGGAAAAACAACTACAACAAAGTAAACAAATATTTTATTAGCCGTTAACCAATCAATTTCATGGTACAGAACCAAAATCCCTTTAAATATTCTTAGAAATTCATTTTGATATCTGTCATAATTTCAGTGAACTTTGCTACTGAACTGTCATTCCAAAGAGCAAATAAATTATTATTTTAATAGAAAAATTATTACTTTTTAGATAGTGTTAATTTAGGCAGGATTCAATCAAAATTTTTCTTGGGTCAGAATCAAAACCAATAAAATAACACAATATTTCCAAATAACCTTTCTTCAGATAGATATCACTGGAGTCATTTTTAATTTCTATCAACACAAGAAAAGAAGAAAATCATTAATTTATCACAGCTACATTTAGAACTACTATTTTTTTTCTGTTGGATTATTAGTAAAACCATTAACTGACACAGAAATCAGTTTTTGGATAATGTCTTATTCCATTTCTGATTTTTCTCTACTAATTACAAATGTCTGAGAAATGTATGTTTTGATTGCAATTTAAAGAAGAAAAAGAAGAAGAAAAAAAACGGTTTAAGATTAGGGTAATTGCTTTTACCTAAAATAGAACACAGAATAGGATTCAAAATTTTGTCTTACATTATACTAAATTTAAAAGTTGTGCAGTAAATTTTTAAAATTCCAGAGTGAGTCACAGATTAGTAACATAAAAAGAAAAGAAAGAAAGAAGGAAGGAAGATTAAAATAAAATTAAATTTGGTTTAAAACAAATTCTTTATGTCAGAACTGGAATGAAGAAGACGGGAAAGAAAAATGCCTCTTTCAGTGGAATTTCCTTGAAATGTTAACGCCACCAAAGTTATTACTACTTTTTTTTTTTATAATTCTATTTCCCTGCAGATCTGCAGCAAATACAGTCCTGTTTTACTATGTTAAATACACAGTATGAAAACTGTTTGTAATGAGGAAGTTTCTTGTGGAAAGAATTTATACATCACAAAGATACAAGTTAGTCTTCAATCTCTGGTTGATATTCAACAGTTGTACTTCACAAACAGGTAGGACACATTAGCTAGGTAATCTAGTAGCAAGAAATACATTCTGGAGGCAATGTGGCCGATGCCAGTGACATGTAACTGGTACATAAAAGACACAGTTCAAGTGCTGGCCTCATGGAGGCAATGACAAGTGACTAAGACCTTTGGCAATATGCCTTGCTTGAGAAGAAGACCCCTCAAGCCAAGTGAAATCATAGCCATGGCAGATACTGGTGTCACAACTGGTACTCATGCCAGTGGCATGTAAAAGCACCCATTACACTCTCAGAGCAGTTGGCATTAGGAAGGGCATCTAACCGTAGAAACCATGCCAAATCAAACTGGAGTCTGGTGCAATCACTCAGCTTACCAGCACTGGTCAAACCCTCCAACCCATGCCAGCATGGACAATGGACATTAAATGATGATGGTGATGAAGGAGATAAATTTCTATAACTTTGCAGAATCAGAGAGAAAAAAAGAGTTGGAGAAATGTAAGTGCAGTCCAGTATGTGTGACAAATATCATCATCATCCTGGATAGAATGCTAATATTTTACCGGTAACTTTCTAAACTCTTTTGATACCAATCTGCTTGAAACTGCCTCTGGTTCTGTAGTACAAATGTCTTGTTTTCAAAAGTTCTGAATTAAAATCTTCCACCAAACCTTAGTCACAATTTATGTTGCTAACACTAGCTTAATGATAACTAAGTTATTTTACTAAATTCTTTGTTATATTTAGAATTAATTGAAAGAAACACAGAGCATCTCAACAAAAATATGGTAACAAAAGGGTTAAAGAGAGAAAAACAAGCACGCAGCTTTTAGCAGAACTGTCATCCTAAAGAACAAAAACAAACAGCATTGATTTATTATAAGTTGATTAAATTTAGGTATGTAAGAATTAAATGTCTTACTAAGAGACAGAATGAAATACTGAATACTGTCAGCAAAATCTAGACTTTGCTTAACTTTGAAGACAAAGCCTACTGATGATTCTAGACTGAAGAAAACAGAAGCGCACTTTTCAAAAAGAAAAAAAGAATGAGAGAAAGAGAAAATAGTATCATTATTTTAAAATTCTATAGGAAATATCTGAATCTCAATAGACACAGTAACATTGCACACATTTTCAAAGAGATTGACCCATTTGCCTTTCTAGCACAGAAAAAATGACAGCTTGACAGTAGATCAATCTGATCATCTTCTAAAAGTCAACTTACAGATGGTAACTTCTACAGACTGATGTAAATGAGGAATTATGTAGCCAAAATTTGACAAGAAAGGAAGAATTAAAAATCAAATTAGAACCTTCTTATCGTAAACTCAATTCAAAATTGTTTCAGATTTTTCCAAATAAACCAGATACCAGAGAAACCTTCAAAGTTCACAGAAATATCACAATATTTTGCTGACATCAGAAATTTTGGCAGGAGTGGTCAGTCAGTTAAAGTGGCTCCAGTCTGTGACTGGTGTATTATTTTACTGACACCACCATCCTCCAAAAACAATTGAAAGGTGAAGTTGGCCTCAGTGAGATTTGAACTTTGAACATGATAATTGGAAAGACCAAAGATCTAACAGTTGTTTCTAATTTTGGCACAAAGCTAGCAGTTCTGAGGGGGGAGGGAGCAAGTTTCTTGACATCATAAAATGGCTGTAAACAAGTATCACCTTCAAACAAGTGATGTTGTTTGTTTCCAATCTTCCATGAACAACATGTCTGGCCATGGGGAAATATAGCCTTGCTTGGAAACAGGTGAGGTTTAGTGGCAGGTGGGCATCTGGCCATAGAAATTCCACCTCAACAAGTTCTGTTAGGCCCATGCAAGAATGGAAAAAGTGGAATCAAATTATGACAATGAAGATAATGATGTGCAATCTCTATCAGTAGAAGACACAAAGACTTCAACTCTAACCCAATCCATTCCATTGACATACATCTGATATATTTATTTGTGTGTATCTGTATGCAAATGTAAACATCTTATACGTGTGTGTGTGTGTATGTGTATATATATATATATACAATATATACATATATATAGCTATAGATATATGGGTGGGTAAACATACACACACACATATGCATAAATATACACATGCACAAACACACATATGTATGTATACATATTTATGTATATGTGTCTATATGTATATAATATATGTGTGTATGTAAGTATGTGTGTGTGTGTATATATATATATATATATATACACACACACACACGTGTGTGTGTGTGTATTCATGTAGGTTCTATGACACCATTATACTGCTAAAATATCTACATTTAAATAAGTATATTTTACAAATTATACAGTAGATGTCATTTGATAAAAATTTGATTAATAACGAGAGGTTGTTTTTTATATATTTATATATACTTTGTTGTTCATATTTTGCTGTTGGTAGAAATATAGCAATAATATCTCATAACTCTCCATAATAAATTACAAAATCATCATCTTATATTAATGATGTTAAAATGTCACTAATATGATAGACACATATTCATAACTGCAATTAGTGAGAACTAAAAAATATATTAGCTAAATACTTAGCTGTGATTTCTTCTCATTTGCTTGTTACATTTTTCTATGGCTCTCTATTGGTCACAACAAAGAGTGTTCCAGTTGATCCGATCAACGGAACAGCCTGCTTGTGAGATTAATGTGCAAGTGGCTGAGCGCTCCAAAGACACATGCACCTTTAATGAAGTCCTCCAGGAAGTTCAGCATGACAGAGAATGTGACAAGGCCAATAAGAACTGTAATGGTATCTCATTATATATATATATATATATATATATATATATATATATATATAAATATATATATATATATATATATAAATATATATATATAATGGTATATCATTATATATATACATACACATAATGGTATCACATTATATATATATAATGCCTAGTGCAGCCCCCAGCCGTACCAGCTCTGGTAAAACTGTCCAACCCATGCCAGCGTGGAAAACATATGTTAAATGATGATGTTGATGACTAGCCAATCATGTAATGTGAAGACAAGGTAAGACAAACACAGATACACACATGCATATTATATGTGTGTGTGTGTGTGTGTGTGTGTGTGTGTGTGTGTGTGTGTGTGTATGTATGGTAAAAATGAAGTGGTTTGTTTCATGTTTCTTGAAGATGATATCTACAATGAAACTGAAGTGAAATGTCTACAAGTGGAACACCACACATACAGCTGCAATGATTGTCACAATTTACTATACTGGCACAAAGCCCAGAGAAGAAAATGAGATTGCGTGGTAGACATTTCTACCTTTATCAAGGTCATTTGCAAGCGGAACAGAAATCCCTACAAGTGCAAATGTAAAGGAAACGAAATCCAGGACTGAGCTCAGCAGAACCTAAACTCATACTTTAACCAAAACTTCTCAAAGCATTTCTATTTTCCCTTCCCTGAAAGGAATTTTAATCAGTAGATAAGGAAGAAAAAATTATATTGGTGAACAAGGAATATAGGATTATATCCAAAACAAGGGCGATACACATACAGGTTCTATATTTAATGCCAAGAATCTTTTAGATTAGAAGAAAATAACCTGAAGAAGTAAAGGAAGTGTCTAGATGCTGACAATATGTTGACATCCAATAATAACCTGCCGCCTTGATATTGCTATTTACAGTGATGCAGGTTATTTTAATATCTCACAACTGTGACAAATACAACATGCTTTTCAATACCAGAAGTGAATAAAGATGTTACTTCAAAGAGCAACACCAAAATTACTTGATATTAAAATCATTTAGAATGTCTTTGAAATTGTTATCAAATAAGAAGTGTGTGGGGAGGGAGATAGATAGAGATAGATAGATAGATAGATAGATAGATAGAGAGAGAGAGAGAGAGAGAGAGAGAGAGAGAGAGAGAGAGAGAGAGAGAGAGAGAGAGAGAGCAGTTGAATATCAGCCCCTAATCAGAACCAGTACAGGGATGTAATGGCAAGACTGCTGACTGAGATGATTGGAGTACTGCTTTCAGAGGAAGAGCCAGATTGGTTTGGCACCTGTCTCCATTCTTTTAAAAAAATACAATGTTACGAAAGAAGCAGAAGTAGATTTGATCTCATCACTCATCACCAATGTAGAGTCCACCTCTTATATCTCTTTTATCTTTTACTTGTATCAGTCAATAAACCAATTCCATGAAGATTTCTAGTCAAACAAATTGACCTCAGTACTCATGATTTTTTAAAATTTGGTACTTATTCTACCAAACTGCTAAGATACAGTGGCATAAACAAACCAATACCTTGAATGTCAAGTGGTAGTGAGATATAAATTCAAACTCTCAGACACATACATACATACAAACACACAATATGTTGGTTTCAGTATCTGTTTATCAAATCAATTCTCAAAGCTTTGGTTAGCCTAGGGCTATAGTAGAACACACTTATCTAAGGTGCCACACAGTGGGACAGAACCAGGAGCCATGTGGTTGGGAAACAAATTTCTTACATTTATATACACAGCTAGTTTTTTAGCACAAACAATGTAGAATGGTATATATTTGCAAATGATAATTTAGGAACAAAATATATCAACCCAAAATACTATTTTCTTTTTATATTTTTAATTTTTGTTTTAAAGACATAGTCAAAGATGGACAAAGCAGCGCTCATGATTCTCTTCAGGGCAATGGTAACTAGGAAAGAAAAGAAGCTATCTTCAGTCCAGAGATCTGGCTGAAATACTTCTAACTGAATGGACTCTCCTTAAAGGAAGCAACACAATTTGTATAGAAGGGGGCATGCTATATAGGAAGAAATAAACTCCATATGACTCAAGTCTGTAACTAAGTCAATTTCAAGTCTAACTGAAGTCGTCACATATTTCATGCATGCCACTAATGCTCCAGAGAAAAAAATTAAAAGCATGGCACCACCTAATCTTTCCCCACCACCAGCTCAGTATAGTTCCTTATGCTTAATTTAAAGACAAAAAAAAACCCAATAATTCAGCTTGTGTAAGCATATGTGTCACAGCTGGACAGAGGTAATAATCATTAGTAAACAAGTGCCAGTAAATAATATATTTTCTAATATCATAGACTTCTATAGAATGCCAATTACTTGTGTAAACAGTAATTTTCTATAGATTTCATTTCATTTCATTTCTTTCTTTTTTTGTTGTTGTTGTTTTTAACTGCAACCAGTGTTGGTTGTATAAATAGAAATGAAAATTCTGATCCCACTTTCTTGTTTCATTCCCCACCTCCTCATTTTCTTTTTCTTTTCTAAATTCCAAATTCATAAATCTGAGAAGTTTTCAAAAACAGAAATCCAAACCAACAGTAAAAAAAGACAAATAATAATAATAATCTTTTCTACTATAGGCACAAGGCCTGAAATTTTTTGGAGGAGGGGACTAGTTGATTACATTGACCCCAGTGCGTAACTGCTACTTAATTTATCAAGCTTGAAAGAATGAAAGGCAAAGTTGACCCTGGCAGCATTTGAACTCAGAACATCAAGGAGGATGAAATACCACTAAGCATTTTGCCCCATATGCTAATGATTCAACCAGATCACCATAATAATAATAATAATAATAATAATAATAATACACAGAGAAATTAAGACCAATAGGCCAGATATAGTTGTCAGAGATCACCAAGAAAAAAAAATGCTTTCTAACTGATGTATCAATACTAACAGATGACAATGTTCTTCTAAAAGAAATGGAGAAAGTTCCAAAATACAAAGATATGGAAATAGAGGTAACTCAAATGTGGAACCTAAAAACAGAAACAATTCCTACTATAGTGGGCACATTAGGTATGATAAAAAATATTCAGACAAATACATAACAAAAACACCAGGACTAACGAATATATATAACATACAGAAAATTGCACTACTGTGCACTGCACACATACTATGCAAAATGCTCTCAATACAGTAACCATAAGAGCATCACAACAAACCACAGCACATATCCAAGGCACCAGAGCTGCACTCGGTAGTGCAGAGAAAGCAGTTGATAAAAATAAGACTACTGAATAATAATAATAATTCCTTCTACTGGAAGCACAAGGCCTCAAATTTGGGGGAAGGGATTAAGTTGATTACATCGACCCCAGTGCATAAACTGGTACTTAATTTATTGACCTTGAAAGGATGAAAGGTAAAGTCAACCTTGACAGAATTTGAACTCAGAACATAGCGATGGGCAAAATACTGCTAAGCATTTCGTCCAGTGTGCTAACAATTCTGCCAGCTTGCCACCTTAATAATAATAATAATAATAATAATTTTGGCACGAGGCCAGCAATTTCAGGAGAGGACTTATTTTATTGACACCAAAAGGTAAAAGGAAAAGTCAACCATGACAGAATTTGAACTACAGAACATAAAGACAAACGAAATGCTACCAAGCATGCTGATGATTCCCCCAGCTTGCCACCTTAATATAAATACATATATATAGTTAAATATATACATATATTTGGATATACACAATCATATAAGATAACAAATGAAGGCTGGTGGCAGGAAAGGCATCTAACCATAGATACTGCCTCAGTAACAACCACCCAATTTTTATATATTGGATGTAAATCTCTGCTGTTGCAGCTGGCGGTGAAGCTGGTAACTAATAAGATAAGTTATTATCTTTTTATATTACTATATCTTTTCTCTTTCACTTGTCTCATTCATTAGACTGAGCCCATTCTGGAGCAGTGCTTTCAATTTTTAGTCAAATGAATCAACCGCCAGGACTTATTTTCTTAAACCTGGTACTTATTCTATCGGGGTCTTTTGCTGAACTGCTAAGTTGTGGGGACATTAACATACCAACACCAATTGTCAAATGGTGGGGTGGGAAACAAACACAGGCATAAAGTCATAAACACACACATATATATAGGTTTTGATGGAAGTGTCGAAGACATTGGAGCTTTGGAGTAAACGCAGTATTCCTTATATTTGTAAGAAGTGGCTTGAAATCATGCCATGGTTAAAGTTGTCTCATATCCAATGTTTTTGATAAAATAAGTAGCAGCAATACATGATATTTTTGTAGTGGCTTCAGAAATGTAACTACAGCCATGCTGGAGCACTGCCTGTAAGGTTATAGTTGATTATATCAGTTCCAGTATTTAAAAACCAGCAGTTCTTGTGGCACTTTGTGGCTTGTGTGCTTCAATGACCCTGAGAGTTAAACCAGCCGAGTGAAAGCTCTTGTTAAGGCCCCCCCCACCATGCTGGAAAGGCCAAAGGATAAAGACTAAATTAATTTAGATCACTTCTTTCCAGAGGTAAAAATGGGTTTGTACAGGGCCAGCCCCACCTACCTAGGAAAAACAAAAAAAAAAAGCAAAACAAAGATACAAAAAAAATCAATGACAATTCAAAATCAATGAAATCTGAGAGAGGAAGGAGAAAAGACAGCCTGGAGTCAAAAAGAGTGGAGAGAAGATGTCAATGGCCTCTGCTCCAGTGGGGGACAAAGGACTTAATTCAGTAAATAAATCTTTAACAATGCCATGTGGCACTTTATATAGGTGACACTACATTCTGGTTTTCAATGCCGCTGAGGTCAACTTTGCCTTTCATCCTTCCAGTGTTGATAAAATAAGTACCAATATACACAACTATGCTTTCTCTCACTCCAAATCTGTGATCTTGTGCCCAAATTAGAAATCAATATGTGTGTGTGTGTGTGTGTGTGTGTGCACTATTTATACTCTTTTGTCATTAGAAAACATAAAAATTGTCCTTCTGCCTAGTCAGCTGAATCTGTAACCTGATTTTGATTCTCAATTGGTGTCAGTTTATTTCATTTTTGCTGAATATGTGCCTGCACATGTGTGTGTGTGTGTGTGTGTGTGGGATGTATGTGGTGCATGTGTATGTGTGTGTGTTTATCAGTTCATTGTTATATCTAATTCAGATAATGTTCAAACCTTTGCTTACAGTAAAATAAGTTGAGTTTATATATATATATATATATATATATATATATATATATATTCTTATGGAATTATATTTTACATCACCAAGTGTACAGTAATAAGGAAGATATTGTTGAAAAACTAAACTGATAACAACAGCGACCATCAACTGAAATTTAGGGTGATGTTCAGAGAAACCGGAACATTACATACATTCAGATTTAAGAAGCAAAAAAAAGTTTTAAAATAAAATGCGAGGAAAGGAGGGGAAAATGCAATATTGATTTATACAAAACAAGTAACTCATTATATATATATATATATATATATATAAATATATATATCATATTTAATGACTGCAGCCCCCAACATCATCACCATCAGCACCATGAGTATTATACTAACACCGCTTCTCTTTATCTTTGTTTGCAAGTGTACCGTGTTTCCTAATCACACTGAATGTATAGTGTTGTCCGCAGACTAATAAAAGATAAATTAATAAATCAACAGAAACAGTTATATATATATATATATATATATATATATATATATATATATATATATAGAGAGAGAGAGAGAGAGAGAGAGAGAGAGAGATGTATATATGTATGTATGTATTATTATTGTTATTATCATTATTATTATCATTATTATTATTATTATTATTATTATTATTATTATTATTAAAAAATTAATCAGCAAAAAAACATTAAAAAAAAACCCAAAAAAGTCCATCAAAATGGTTTAATTGGAAAACACAAAGGAAAGCATACAAGGAACAGCAGTAGGTTTATAGACTAATTCAAACACATACATGGAGAATTATAAAAAAAAAAACAACAAAAAAAACCAGAGGCAGATGGAAAGATGGGGTGGGGGGAGAGAAAGAGAGAGAGAGAGAGAGAGAGAGAGAGAGAGAGAGAGAGAGAGAGAGAGAGAGAGAGGAGAGATGTACAGCCCATGTGTGTTGTTTGCATTCAATAATTATTTTTACCTACTTCACATATCAGAGATTGGTCACTAGCAAATTAATAAATCATTGTTGTTAACAAAGAGTATATATATATATATATGATCGGTGATTTTTTTGGCTAGGCAGCACATAGCCAACTTTTGTAAGGCACAATGTTGGATGCATAAGGGTAGAGTTAAATTAACCCTTTAGCATTTGGACCAGTCATGTCTGGCCAAATTATTCTACCTGTTTTATGTTCAAACTGGCCAGATCTGGCCCACCCATCAATCCTATAATGTCATTCTAAAAATAAACAATCACATCATTGAAACCTTGAAGCAACAAGATAGTCCTTGATTAGTTCAAAACAATATTAATTAATTAGTTTATATTTGACAGAATAATCTGAATACTAAAGGGCTAAACCAACCACAGAGTATTACTGGTATTTCTTTTTATAAAGAGTAAAATGTGTATCAGTAATATAATACACAGAACATAACTCAGAATAGTGGAAAGGAAGTTAGAATTCAACTTGATCGAGGTATTTTTATTAAAAAATGTGTTTTAGTGATACTTTGGTTTTGTATTTTGTTTGCAAGATTTTTTATGTGAATTTGTGTGTTGAAGCAAATTTTATTGTGCTTTGGAAGGGTCATTATGTCAATAATAACACAGACACTGGTTTAATTCCACTTCTTTATTGTTAGTCAATTGGTTAAATATCAAACCAACCAACCAACATACAAACATAACCAGATGCTCACACACGTAGAGAAAGTGAGAGAGAAAGAGAGAAAGAGAAATTTATTAATTGAACATGACTGACACAAACACGTTCCATCTCCTCAGACACATAAAGAGAAATATGACCACACACATAAACAGACAGAGCTAAATAGAGAGGAGGAGAGGGATAGAGACAGAAAGGGGAGAAAGAGGGAGTGAAAGAAATATTAAAATGTCTGATGTCAAATAAATAAGCATTGAATCAGCAATACCAAATAGGCAGCACCGAAACAGTTATGCCAAAAGGTCTCATAATTCTATTGTTGAGGAATGGCAGAGTCATTAGAGTGATGTATAAAATGCTGCATAGTATTTGTTCTGACTACCTGTGCTCTAAGTTCAAATTCAAATCACAATAAGGTTAACCTTGTCTTCCACCTTTCTGGGATTGATAAAAAATGTATTAATCTGAAATGGTGGATTGGTGAAGATGCCTCGCTCTGTTTCAGCTCTTTGTGTTCTGAGAGCAATGTCTTTTCCTTAGATAAATGTCAATGCTGGGAGCACAGAGAGTAATTATCTGTCTTCCTCAAAAGCTCTTGCACAGAATTGCACACAACTGTACAAATGCTTTGTCAAAGTTGACTGATGAGCATAATGTCCATTTGACCATATACGGCCAAACTTCTGCATCCTTGGTACCAGACAAGTTGAGCAGCTGACCATTTGACTCGCTCTTTGCACAGATTTGGAGAACATAGCAACCTAGAAATCAATCAGGTATTTTTTGTATTGTCTTGAATCTTTCCAGCATTCGGATTACTCTATCAAATACAAAGTCTTTTTACTTACATTGTCATGCATATTCTTATTGTTTCGAGATTTCAACAATGATTGTGTAATTTAAGAATGACATTGTAGGGTAAGTGTGAGAAGCTAGATCTGGCCAGTTTGAACATAAAACAGGCAGAATATTTGGGTCCCTTATACACAAAGCATCAAAGCTGAATGAGAAATCATTTGTTGGCATCTGTTTTTAACCAGTTTAAAAACATGCGCATGAACTACTTTTCATACCACTTGTATGCTATGATTTCCATGTATACATGTGCTACACAAATAGAATGTTGTCATGAAGTGATTTTACTTCATGTTTTTCCCCTACATTGCCAAACTATTCTTGTCTGTCTGATTTTACTATGAGACATGTCTTAGACAAATGTAATACAAGACTGCTTTATCTCTTTTCTGCCAGGGCAATTATAGTAATAAAACTTTTCCTTCAACACAAATTATTCAATTATTTATACATGTGTTTGTGTGTGTGTGAGTTTGCTTGTGCTTGTGTGTGTGTGTTGGGGGTGAGAGAGAGAGAGAGAGAGAGAGAGAGAGAGAGAGAGAGAGTATGTGTGTGTGTGTGTGTGTGTGTACATACACGACACAGACTTGGCTGATATGGTTATGACATTTACTTTCCAGCCACTTGAGATCAAGTTCAAATCAACAGTATGGCATATTGGGCACCAGGCTAAGCAAACCCTTGAGAGTGGATTTGGTAGATGGAAATTGAAAGAAGCCTGTTGTTAGTACACATATCTTTCATCATCATCATCATCATCATTTAATGATCACTTTTCCATGCTTCCATGTGTCGGATGGAGTTTGTTGAGGCAGATTTTGCTACAGCTAGATACTCTATCACAATCTGTTTCCAAGCATGGCCAGACATGTTTTGCAGAATATTGGAAATGAACGACATTCATTTAAAACAACCACATGATGTCTAGATAAGGAGGTGCGTGCACACATGCACATACACACACACACACACACACACACACACACACACGTTTGTCTATGTAATTGCTTTTAGGAACAGTATACCTTGAAACACACATACAGCTATAAATAAAACATCATGCAAAGATTGGGTTAAAAACAGAGCTGTGGAGTCAAAACAAAAAACTTGCATCTGATTTCTCTACTATTGGTACCTCTAACTCCGACTCTTCTTTATGTAATTAAGTGATTCTGGTCTTCATACCTCATAAACATATGCATACGCTTGTACTTTGAGAAGGCCTATATCTTATAACTGGCTTATATTAAAGAATAAAGATATTGTGAGTAGGAATCAGTGTCAGTATAGTTTTACCAATTCCAACTCTGACTCCAACTCCACAGCCCTGGTT